>NC_056738.1:351115055-351169193 GCF_019279795.1 Protopterus annectens
AAGGACCTCTCACCTACTTCATCTTGCCTTGCTTTTGTAAGTAACAAGGAAACAGTAATTCTTCAGAGCAGTCAGGAAAATATAGTGAGGTTTGTTTTACTGTATCTGTGTGCATCTATTCATCTGTGTTGTTTTACTGTTTCCTGTGATTGAAACTGTGTTTATTGCAAGTCAATATTTCATATTTTCATATTTTTATTTATTATTATTATTATTATTATTATTATTATTATTATTAAATATATTTATACATTTAAATTGTGGCTGATCTTTTAGAAAATATTTCAACCTTTGAGAGTTGTATTTATTTGATTACACTGTGGACGCTCCTGAAAGCCATGCTGTTTGGTCAACATTACCATTTGTATTAATATTAATTTCACTCAATATAATTGGGTACCACTGTAAGAGTTTTAGAGTAGCTGGCTTTGGAGCATCTGGTGGCAGTAACTACCTTAGAGTCTGGGGAAAGGGTAGCAGAGTGAGTAAATCTGTGCCAGTCTTTCCCAGGTGTGTGTGTGCGCAAATCAAATGTGTGTGTGTCAGCTACTTGAAACAGGGACACACAGAACTGGTTTTGCAGAAAAGGTGTTGGAGGACTTGGCTTGGACACTCAGCTGAGAACTCGTACAGCTGTGCCAGTTGGGAGTCTTATTTGGGTCCTGGAGAAAAAGGAAAACCCAGCCTCTGGACTGAGTGTGTTCCCTGTGTGCTCTTAAGGGAAATTGTGCTTGATGCAGAGAGCTGCATCTGGAAATACTGTGTGCATCTATTTTTGTTCAAAGTGCACTTCCCTCAGCACTGTCAATTGTAAATATTCAGGCTCCTTGATTACTGCGCAGAGGGGGGAGCACTATCGCCTAATATCAGTAAGTGTGCTTTTGCAACATATTTGATGTAAATGTAATGATCTTCGGAAGGTTAATTGATTTTGTTTGATTACTACACATTTTTATAAATATTGCAACAGCAAATTATGTAATTTCACTGCCTGTGGATGCAAGCAACATAAGCACAATGGAAAGCAGGGCTGATTTAATGTACATTTTAGGCATTTTTTTTTTTCAAATGTAAGCTTGTCGCTTTTGTTTTCTGCTGTTGCTGGTCACATAAGCTATACATTTTACTTAATATTTTGCTGTAAGTGTAGTATTTAATTAGATTGTATGGGCAGAAGTTCTTGACGAGCATGCTTATTTTAGGAGTACAAGAAACTCTTCTATTCAGATGAGTATGCTCTTACAGGCTACACAGCAACTCAGATCCCCTTCTGGGTATGTTTGTGTAGATAGCAAGGAGTTAATTGACATGCTGACAGATGGGTAACGGAGCTGTAGTGGTGGGTGCAGACACAGAAACAGCTTTTAGGTTGGGTATCTAGTTGTGAGAGGCCAATATTACATGGATGAGGTAAATAGCATATAATGCATTACCTGGACGATTTTCTCAGTGAAGGACCAGTGAATTCACAGGAGTGTCAACAGGTTTTCACAAACTTTGAGAGAACATTCAGGGACCTAGAATACCCTTGGTAACTGAAGTCGAAAGACCTGTCAACTACAGTATCCTTTCTAGGGATAGAGAGAGACAACAAGGTAAGCATATGCTACCTGCTTGAAGGAAAAATCATTGGCCAGATTTTGATAGAGAAGATCAGACTACAACAGTTACAAGAATTGATCGGATTATTGAATTTTGCTTGCAGGGGCAGCCATGGTGGTGCAGCAGTTAGCATTGCTGCCTCACAGCAAGAGGTTCTCCAGTTCGATCCTTGGCTGGGGTGCCTTCTGTGAGGAGGCTGCCTGTCCTCCCTGTGGTCGTGTGGGTTTCCTCCAGGTGTTCCGGTTTCCTCCCACATCCCAAAGACATGCTCTAGGTGGATTGGACCACTCTAAATTGGCCCTAGGTGTGAGTGCGTGCATGTGTGTGCCTTCTGTGGAAGGTTGGGCGCCGGGCTGGCAACTCAACACTGTAAAACTCCACTGCCAATCATGAGCAGACAGGTGATCCACTGTGGAAACCCCTAACCGGGAAAAGCCAAAAGAAGAAGATTGAATTTTGCTTGCAGCGTGATCCTAGTTGTCGGATCATTCAGGCTGAGACTAGCAGCAAAAGGGGCATGATGCTCAATGCCATATCTTAGGAGCAGGATGATGATGGCCATGAAGTGGTGTAGCAGAGTAATGGAGGACTGTTCTGGAATT
Source organism: Protopterus annectens (assembly GCF_019279795.1). Classification (NCBI taxonomy): domain Eukaryota; kingdom Metazoa; phylum Chordata; order Ceratodontiformes; family Protopteridae; genus Protopterus; species Protopterus annectens. The sequence continues at coordinate 351,117,260 of NC_056738.1, forward strand.
CATTGGGAGAGCACTAAGAAAGCAGGTTAGAATATACAAGAAAGTAGAAATATAAATAAATACATAGCCATCCATCCAAAAAAACTTTATGCATTAAACTGTAATTGTACCTGATTAAAATTGTTGTATTCTATCTTAGTGTCACAAATATATGATGCCTATGATGTGTTTAACTGTAATTGGTTAAAATGTGTATTCTCAACATGCGTAGCCACTGTAGCATCCCTACAGTGTCATCCTCCTTGGTAAGATCTGACCATAAAGCAATCACTTTCAAAGTCACCATCTCCTCTGACCCCCTTGCCAGGGTCAAACAAAAAATAAACTTTTCCAAAGCTGACTGTAGCCTCCTGAGAGGTCGGTATAAGCAGCTTCACAGCCGCCATCCCTTCAGTTGAATCAAGCACTGATGTCCAAGCCTATACCAAAGATGTATATGAGCACCTATGTAGTTGCATGGACTCAGCAGTACCTGACCAGACAAAATCATCTTCCTCAATGAAGATTAAACCTGTCTGGTGGACAGCAGCAATAAAACAGACTCTGTAATAAAAGGAAAAAAATGCTGTCCAGGACCAAGAAGGAGCAGGTGCCAAGTTGGAAGTAATCTCTCCTTTGTCTGAACAAGCAAGTAAGGTCACTGGTGAAATCCTCTAAGGCTAACTTCGAGTCCACATTGACCACATCCACTAAGGACAATCACAAGGCCGCCTTCGCATACATCTGCAATATCAAAGGTAACTCCCAAATCTGCTCTGAATTAGTGGTCAAGAATACCACATACACACATGTTATAGTTATAGCCAACCTGCTGGCAGACAAGTTCAGTGAAAACTTCAGCCCCCTGTCCCCCCATCAGTAAACCAGGACATCCCCAGCACCTGCCCCCTCCGCTCATCCCCAGGGAGCAGGTTATTGATGCCCTATCAAAGGCAAACAATACAGCCTCCATATGACCCGACAGCATCCCTGGCTGTGTCCTACATGAACTCAGGCAAGAGCTGTCAGCACTACTAGGCACTCTGTTCAACCAAAAGCTGTGTGTACTAGTTTCGTCCCAGCAGAATGGAGGACAGCCACTGTCATTCCTCTGCACGAAGGTGGAGTGTCAACCGACCTAGGCAATTATAGGCCACTCAGCCTAACTATTTTGATCTGCAAGACCATGGAACGCATTATCATGGACCTTATAAACAAGGAAATTGGCAGCCTCCAGACACTTGATCTCACACAGTTTGGTTTTGTCAAAGGAGATCATGCCTTTTAAACTTGGATGCCTTCTTTGAAATGGTCATAAAAGCCATCGATGAGGGCAAGACAGGGCACACCACTTAACCTTGACCTAACCAAAGCCTTCGACACTATTCCCCACTTGGGCATAATGGATAAACTCTCCCAGCTAGGTATCAACCCAGATGTTACCAAATGGGTAGCTAACTGGCTCACTGATGAAACTCACTCAGTCAAAATAGGGGAAGCCACATCTAGTAGTAGGCCCATAACAAGTGCCATACCCCAAGGATTGTCTTGAGGCCTCTACTATTTGTGATTTACTTTTCTGAGGTACAAGCCAAATCTAGTGGTCTGTGGCTGACCAAGTTTGCAGATGACTACAAGCTGGGCACTGTTATAATTTCTCCTAGTGATGTGAACATCCTCCAAGAGGGCCTTAACCAAACTAATGACTGGTGCCAGATGCACGTCTTCAAACTGAATGCTAAGAAATGCATCATTATCCCCTTTGGGGAAAATTGGTATCCTCGCTAATTATCACATTAATAACTTACTAAGTATGCAGTCAGTAGTGTTGGACTTGGGCACCCAAGCTGATAGCATCCTGACTTTTGACCACCATGTTAACTCCATTGTACAGAAGGCTCTCTACATGGCCCACCTCATAAGTAAGGGTATTTCATCCAGGAACAAAGGAGGTCATAACATCCCTGCACTCATCCCTTATCAGACCCGTTATAGAGTACAATGTCCCCTTCTGCATGTACCTTGCCAAGCACATGCAGCAGTTGGAGAGACCACAGGGGTTCTTGACCAGGAAAATCCAGGGTCTCAAACACTTATCCTATACAGATAGGCTAAAAGCCCTGTCTCTCTACTCAGTCTCATACAGACTGTTCAGAGGTAACCTGTGTCTGGCATACAGGGCAGTCTCTGACTTATAGGTAGGTACTAGGCTATTAGCCCAAGGGCCTACGTAAGCCTAGCCAACAAGGTTCCCTGGCTTACGCCACCCAAGAAAGTTATTTTCCTGTGCCACTGTCGAGCAGACACACACAAGTGATCCCCGGGGTGCATTTCCTATTTCCCATCCACTTATTAAGATTTTTCTTGGAGTGCTAATGAAGAATTTTGCTTGACATAGATGGGTAGCCTGTTCCAGAGTATGGGAAGTCTCTGGGACAGGAATCTATCCCTCCAGTGTGTTCTGTTTATTGTGGTGACAAGGTTTAGGTCCCTAGAGCATGTAACGCAGAGGGATTGGGATTTCTTTAGGTGTAGCATGTCCAACAGCTCTGGGTTTGATATAGCTATATATGTTAGGCAGAGATCACCACGGAGTAGGCGATATGCTATGGAGTAAAGCTGGAGTTTTTTGAGGCTGTCAGTGTAGGGCATTTGTATGAGGCCAGTAATCCTCTTTGTGAGGTACTTCTGTGAGGTACTCAGCCTTGATGGAGTTGCTGCATATCCATAAGTCAAACCACTCATGCAACCAGCACGTAAGGTCTGAACCTGATCTGTGACTTTAATAGAACTTGTTAGCAGGATAGATGTGTGTCCCAATGACTCGCACATTTCTAGAATAGACTTCCTGTCCATGTCAGAGTACCTCACTAGCCCTCTTTAAGAGGAACCTGGACGACTGGATGGGAAACAGAAAATATACCCCTGGGATTCCACCTGTGTCCCTGCTGGACAGGAAAAACAGGTGCTGACTTTGTGGGGACATGGGTGAAATTCTTGGCTGGGCTTATAAGGGCCTCCAGGCCAATAGCCTAGTATCGTCCTATGAACGTATGAACAAGTTAAACATTATATTTACTGCATGCAAATGTCTCCGATATAACATTACTACTGAATGTATGACTGTAATTGCTTTAAAATGTATGCCTTGGCTGACATACCGTGGTATGTGTTTTTTGATCTGATTGAAAATTCCATGGGTCCCTAGGCTGTGCCACCAAGATCAGTGCTCTACCCCAGTCAACAAATACAAATTAATCAAATTATTGCCACCAGTAATAGCATATCTAGTAGATATGCTAAAGATGCTGTGTGAGATGGGGGAGAAATGGCTTCTGAGGGTACTCGTAGCAATGTGGAGAGAGAGAGAGGCATATCCCCGATGACTGGAGAATAAGCATATGCATGCCAGTCTAGAAGAGGAAAACCGACATCCACAACTGTGGGCAGTACAGAGGTATCAAATTCCTGTCACATTGCATGAAAGTGCTGGAGAGGGTGATTGATAAATGGAAACAGAGTAGTAGAAAGTAAGATGAGAGGTGAGCAGTTTGGATTAAGATCAAGATGCAGCATAACTGATTCAATGTTTGCAGTGAGACAGATAGTTAAGACACTAGTGATGAGGAAAGAGTCCCAACTGGGCATTCTTACACTTGGAGAAAGCATATGACAAGGCCCTAAGAAAGCTAAATTGGGCAGTGCTGTGGTAGCTTGAAGCCTCAGAAACATTGGTAGAATTAGTGCAGGCTATGTACAAGGACCCAATGACTCAAGTACAAAGGGTACCCATTGGGAGTGGATGTGCACCAGGGTTCAGCTGTGAGCCCACTGCTGTTCATATTGGTTATGGACTACATTAGCCAACAGGTTGGAGGGGGCCAGATCAACAAACTTGCTCTTTGGAGACAATGTGGCATTACAGACAGACTCTTAGCAAGAACGTCAGCAAAGGATAGGGGGATGTAATGCAAACCTGAAGGTATATGGGATGAAACTAAGTACAGTTATGACAGAGGTAATGGCAGCAAATTGGGAAAATCAGAAGAAGCTGAGATAGAGGGGAGGATAGTGGAATAGGTTAATAGCTTCAAGTATCTAGGAGGGTTGGTTGAGGAGAAGGGAAGTCTGAATGAAGAGATGAAAGCTAGAATCTGAGGGGCTGCAACCAACTGGCATGGAGTTGTCTGGTGTAGTGTATGACAGAAAAATGCCAAAGAAGCTGTAACATAAGGTATATAAAACAGTGGTGCGACCAGTACTGCTTCATGGTACAGAAACCTGGGCAGTAAAGACAGAGCGGATGAGAAAGATAGAGGTGATGGAAAAGAAGTGCCAGAGAAGGGTGATAGGATGCACATGCACACTGTGGGACAGACAAAGAAATTAGGACATAAGAGCAGAAGTCAAAATAGCTCCAATTGCAGAGAAGGTCAAAGAGAATACATGAAGTTGGTTTGGGCATATGAGCAGAAAAGCAGAAGACAATCTGGTGAAGAAGATATGGACAGACAGGAAGAAGGTAAGAGGAAACAAGGGCATCCAGCAAAGAGGTGAATGGATTGTGCGAGATAAGATCTCCAGCAGTTAATTATGAGTGTTGAAGAAGGCAGGAGTGTGGCATTGAATGGAAAGAAATGGTGACAGCAAGACATGCCGACCCCATGGGAAAAAGGGAGTTGATGAGTTTGATGATGCCTCCAGTAACAGCAGACCTAAACATTATCATGCAGATTTAAACTACTGAAGTACAGTACAGCAGACTTTTTAACACAGGAAAGTGAACTCTGAGATTACATTGCAAAAACAACTCCCTTTTCCCATGCTCCACTGATGTGTGTCTTGAAGTCCAAGAAATGCAAGATGACCCCAAAAAGGGAGCAAAAGTGAGCAGTGACAGAGACCACCAACCATGAGCTTATTTCAGCAGCAGACAATTACACATCATACTGGTACGTCTTCTTCACTCTACACTGAAACCCTGGCCAGTGAGCAGCATCACAGCTGGCTAATCTGTTGTTCTGAGGCTCAACAGTGGACCATAATTCATGTACCAGATGGTAAAAATTGACTGCTGCTGAAGTTTTCACCCATTTCCATTCAACCACGTCCGAGTGATCTGATGCCAATGTAACAGACTGGGAGAGTATAGGTTGGGTGGGTGGGTGGGGAGGGGGGATTCCAATAAAGACCATAGGGAGACAAAAGGCTCACTGCAAAGAGTCAAGGTATTCATCCTAAATGTTGCTAAACAAACAGCCATGGAGTATTAATTTAAGATAGATGAAAACAATTCTGTGGGAACAGAGCATGGTTTTATAATTTAAATGTTTTTATATATATATATATATATATATATATATATATATATATATATATATAGTTTTATAAAGAGATGCATGTGATAGTACCGCCACATTTCTTTCTAGTGATCCATGCAGTTCAAAAAGAGAGAAAAACCCATTACCATGGTTAGACAATGGATTATGCTTAGGCTCTGAGTACCTTAAGAAAAACAAAAGCTGCTTGTCTCATGAATCCACTGAAAGCTAAGAATACGTGCTCATGCTGGCAGTTGTGTATGCTTTTAGTGGTACCCGTGGAAGACTTTGGAGTCTTAGGATTATTCTGGGTTAAAAATTAGTGGTCTGACCATGATCTGTTAATCTATAGGAATCTTAATCAGACCAGGAAATAAGAATTGTGGGAGTAAGTATAAAATGTGCAAGATTACAGATTTTCCAAGATTACATGATCTTAAGAGTAGCAAGGAAATAATGCTGTTTAGAGCTGCCTGCTTCTCTAACCAGTGTATTCTTATTAGCTCTTTTAAATACATAGTTATTTCTACTTCATGTTTGGAACAATAGTTTGTTGGCTGAAAATTTTGTTACATATTAATGGAACTTTATTTTATATTGTTATAATAAAAGGAAAGCTAATGAGGTACAACAAATATAAACTTAGCAGCGCATAAACTCAAAATTGTTTGTAGAACACAAACTTCACATCTATGTGAAGGTTTATAGAAACCATCCTGACACAATGCCACATTTATGTACTTTGTTTTCCCCCCACAGAGGCTCTACAGAATTCCTCCCACAATTCTGTAACTCGTGGAAACACAGGAAAGGACTCTGAAATTAAAAGTTTAAAAGAAGAAATGGAGATATTAAAGAAAAAGTTAAAAGGTACTTCTCATATTTTTGTTGGTCTTAAGTTATCTGCTACAAAATGGCTACCCAAATTAAGCCATACATATGAAACTCAGTAAGTTTGGCCGTTAATGGAGGATGACAAGCTAAAATCTGGAAGCAATGATAGGTAGTGTCTAATGTGGTATGTTGACGCAAGAGTCATGCACCATGACAGTAAGATTTGGTTTGTAAGTGAAATATAATTTGGGCACCTGGCTTAGCTTACTAGGTCTCTGAAGCAAGGTTGGATTACTATAAGTCTGTGGTATATTTCTTTGTCTTTTGATTTTCAGACATAGGTTCATGTTTTTGCTTCAGACTTCCCATGTATTTTCTTAATCTGGAATGCTTTATAAATAATCTTTATTGACTGTTTGCTTTGAAATACTTTGTAAATAATGTTTGCTGACACTTTTTTTATGGAATTGTCAGAAATGTATTTCTGTCCTTGTTTTGGAGATTTTCTCCCTGGGCCTCCACTGAAAATGGATATTTCAGTTCCTAGATGGACTTTCCTGGTAAACAAAAGCAAATCAATATAATTCCTGATATTGTGACAGAAAAGTGATGATTGCAGTGAACAAATAATAGATATTTAAAGACTTTTTTCTTCAAAAGAATGTACATTAATATAAATCTATTTTATCATTGTTCTGAGTACAACTACAATTTGATAAGCATTTGTCACTTCCAGATATTCTTTTGCACTGGAACTAAACTGCAGTTATAATGCTCAAAGATGGTTGGCTAATGAAATGACAAAAGCTTGGGGCAGCTGGAAGGTAAAAATCAAAGAAAGTATGATGCACCTAACAAGTAAAGCATTGAAGTTATTGACGACAACCAATATTTTTCTAGTTTGGTCCTGTTTTCATGTTGTTTTGTGTGCTATTAACTATGCTGCACAGTAAAGGTGATCACTGATCCCATGTGGAATGGTTTCACTACTCTGTTAAATACTTTCGTGAAAGGTTATATTCTGGCAACAATGTATTTTGACAGCTTTAAGTATACAGTGACAAGCATTCTTCTTTTGTAGTTTATTTCAGTCTGAAAACATTTTGCTGTTTTTGTAGTTTACTTTCACAAATATCAGCTGATCCGACTTTTACAAAGTACTTTTGTACTGGTTATACATCAATAGATTGAGGTATTATCTGAAATTATTTATAAATAAAGCCCAGTGATGCAGTGTAACTGCATCAGAACACTTTGTTTTCACCTATTTGTTTCTCAACTGGGTGTCTTGTGCATAGTGTCTGCATGTCCTTCAAATGTCTGTGGGGGGGTTTTCACCTTGTGTTTTGGTGTCAACAGTTTGACATTACAAGGAATGGAAATGTAATCACTGGAACATTAAAACTAGTATTTTTGTATATTAAGTCCAAGATCACAATGCATTGGTGTACTTCCCCTCACTGCCATAAAGTGACATACAGTAATGGGATATCACGTTAAAGTTGTAGAGATGCAAGGTTTGTTGAGGGTTGAGCTTGACCCCTCCAAAAAGTGCTGCCAAAGCACTGTATGGAGTTTTTCTGGTTCTGTATTTGGTTTGTTTTAATTTTCATAAATGTAGGAGTCAGTGGTATGATCCCACTGTTACAGTAACAATTCTTATGTTCTTCCACCTTCCAGAATGTGCAATGGTTGAATTGGTGATCATTCAAATTGTTTCCAAGTGTGTGTGTACGGCATGCACATGTCATTGAAGGGTGCCTCATTTAGGATTAGGTGTGTTGTCTTGTGCCTGTTGAATATCTGGATAAGTTGTGCCCCGTGAGCCTGAACTGGTTTATGAAATGAATAAAATAACGTTTTCATATGTAATAAAGGTGTGCTAACAGTAGACTGATTTTGAAATTGACTAATTACATATTTTGCCAGAAGATACAATGGACTACATCACTCACTAAGTCATTATATTTACCATTCTCTGCACCTTACAATGTCACAGTGTGAAGTCATTTTTGACATGGCATGGTCCACACTTACCTGCACACTTGTATGGATTATCAGTGGCATCTACCATGGAGAAGATGCAGCTATGGATATCAGAAGATGCTGAAGACTGGGAGGGGATATGAGGGTCACTTAATGGTCTACAAAGGGCAGTCCTTTTTTTCTTGAAGTATCTGCTGTTATAACAGAAGAATAAATGTAATCTGAGCTATATGTAGTGTTAGCTGGAGTTGCACTAAGAATGATAGCACAGAAATTTGATGTAAAATTACAGATAAAGCTAGTGTTGAAGTGTGGTCCAGCAGCAGAAGTAAATAGTACTAATCTAGTACACATTTGTGACATGGGTATTTCTTTACCCCAGTAAGAAGACAAGGCAAAACAATATCTACATCCGACATGGAAAAATGTATTGAAATTTAAAGAACCAACACATAATTAACTCAAGTTCTAGACATATCATCATGCTTTTTTGCACACAAGATTATATCACATTTCTTGTAATTCAGACTCAAATGTCCACAATCTAAGCAAAAATTCTGATTTATATGCACAATGTTTGAACTAGTATAGATGGAACATTGTGTTTTAACAAGTGGAAATATGTTGTCATTTTTAGTTCTTAGATATTTGTGGAAATTATAAAGACAGTGATATTTCTATCCCACAAACATTATCCTACCCAAGTTCCTTTTCACAGGGACAGAAATAGCTGTTTACATGAACAAGTACTTAAACAGACATTGCGGTGTTTCATCAGCTATAGTAAGAACAACATCTAGACCCATGATTATTTCTGCAACAGCTTTCTGAGACACATCAGATGCTGATGAAATGCAACATAGCATCCTTGGAGATTTACATCTTCCCCACATGTAAAATGAAATTGTACAGTTTGGAGCTTTCCTCATAAAGCCTCATTTACTAAAATCTTAGATTCTCACCAGACACGCAGCATTTACCAGTTTAACAGCATAAAGCTGAATATGCTGACTTTGTGTAGCTTTGTCTTGTGCATCTTCACAAATAAGGCTTTTGGCTTCACTACAGTTGACCTGTTCAGTAGGCTATGTTTCTGAATCGCACATTTTCATGATGCAACCCCTACATGATTCTAGGCTGCAAAGTTACTGAAACTTTAATTGGACAATGTGCCTAAGGCAACACTGCAGAATATCTGAATACAGTGCATTCCTGGTAAATAACCCAAGTCATGGAAATCATGAGATTATCCTGATCCAGTTTTTAAATGAACATTCACAGTGCTAATTCTTTTTATTATGTCAAGACTTTGAGAACTCCAACAACTCTACATGAAAAGAGCATTCACTGAATCTTGTATTTTTAGTTTCCATTTTTCACACAGTCGAAGTAATTAAAAAAATGAGTGATATGGACATAGTAAAAATGCATTTAATGCTAGCAGGGAACACTGGACAAATGTGTACAGTACAATAGAACTTCACCTTTCTGGATGCCAGGGAACAGCTCTGGTGAAAGTAAAGGGTACTGGCCATGCATACTTAAGTTGCATTTAGTGGTACGAGAACTGTTAAATATTTGACTATGGCTTTGCTGACAACCACTAAGAAATGTAAAATGTATGTTTTAGTTTGGAACTGGATGGCAACAAAGTACCCAAGCAGGCATATAAGATTACTATTAGTACCTAATGATGTAGGACCATACCTGTGTATCTATATGGAAATAGCACCATGAATGTCTACATATCCTAACTCAGGAACCTCATTTCCATAGAGTGCACTTAACTGGTGATTCTGGGTTAAAAAAAAGACTGTTATCTTCCTGTAATGCTCTAAATTGCCCATACCATAGTCCCCTATTAAGATTTCATTATAAAAGTTTCAGGCAGTAAAAACAGGATGTTAAACTAAAAATTGCACACACGACTACTTTTCTACCCCTACAGAATTCAATGCAGTGCAGGAATGAATTTGACTATATACCACTTTAGTTATATGACTGCATGTTACTATAACAGTGGGCATAAGCAGAGAAATACATGAGATTGATGCTTGTTTGTCTAAAATAAACATACTTGAAAATGATTGAAACTATAATTGCTTACAAAAGGAAAGCAATTACTCTCTGATCAGTTAAAACCCAACCACCAACTTCAAGCACACTATTTTAATAGTGGTAATATCATGGTTGGGTGCAGGGTTAAATTAGCACACATTGGTAAGGATAGATGGTGTCAACCATCAATAATCATAGCAAAAAACATTTAATCTGATATTTAATGTCTTTGTTTTCCAGTATATTATATATGCAACTAAACAAAATTATGTTAACTTTTTAGTCCAAGCGATGGTGCTAGGGCTTTGTGGGTTGTTGCTTATACGGTCTTACTTGTTAATCCACTACATGTGGAAATGAGCAGTCTAGATGGGTCATTCCTTACTTGTCTGTTATGAAAGTAAGTCCATGCTGCACCCCCTTGCATGCCTTATAAATCCGGTACATTGTCTTTAAAGATATTCCTTTCCTGCTCCATGGAGTAATTATTTCTCATCTTAGAGTAGTCCTGATTTTGTTTGGCAGTTAAGTCTTTTTACATATTGTTAGAAAAATATGTAATAACGTGTGTAATGCTTATTTTAAATAAGGGAAGATTAACACATTTTTATTCTATATACAGCATTAGTTCTATTTGAAACTGAAAACATGCTTTTCTAAAATTGGACTTTCTGACACTGCAGGATGCACTCTGACCTAGTTTGCTAGCACAGCAAAATACATGTTTTGGAAATGTACTGGAAAGCAGGTGATTTTCTGTTAGATCAGGGAATTAAATGGAGAATAATAATTTCTGTAGATCCATTCATTATGGACAATAAGCTCTCTTCGTGCTAATGAAAAAGTGCACAAGCTGCAAGAAAGTTGGATACTATAAACAATGAACTGCTTCAGAAATCTGTACTTGCATTGTGCTTGAATTAGCCATAGTACCTAGACTTGTAACATCACATAGCAAGAAAGTTATACTTGACCGGTGGTCGTCAAGGCCATCCTGTTTACTGAAAAATCTTTTTTTAAACTTTGAAGAGTCAGCTAGAAATGTGAGAAACATCTGTAAAGTAACAGAATTGTGAACTGGTGATCTACTACGTCAGTTGTAGTGGGCAATGTCTTGAAAGAAGGGTATAACTGTGACACTTCCTGATTTAGTCAGACAAACTCTGTAACTGCATTTTTGTCTCCTTGCGCAAGAGTAAAGGTACCTGAATTGAACCTTATGCTTTTGGTCTTTTGAAGTATTTTCTTTGACATTTTTTGGTCCTTTGGAGCCGGAAACCCTCGTTTAGCCTGGGATCAGATGGGCCAGGTGGCATGAAACTGCGCAGGGAAGATACCCCCATTGGATCTTCTTCATTGAAAGACCTCCGACTGAATTGTCGTGCAAAAGAGGCCAGCCACTTTTCTGATCTATGTCTGAAGGCGGGTTTCGTTTGAACAGTGAGTGACCAATCGCTGAGGCTCAGGTAGGGTGTATCTACTTTTTTCTGTTTTAGATCAGGGACTTGATTGTATTTGTTCTGTGAGAATTTTGTTAAAATTCAGGGACAGAAATATTGCTATCTTGTCATAGATCAGGGAAACAGAATAAGTAGGCAGGAAGTCTGAAGGGACTGTAAACACTTGGTGGTACCACATTAAAAATAAAAGGGTTACGTAACATTTAAAAGGTTAGAACAAAATGGGTAATATGTGCACAAAAACGAAAAGACCCCAAAGCCCACCGTTAACCGAAGCCGCAAAATATATGCAATCACAGCGCGCCGACAACGTTAGATATTATACTAAATGGGTTAATAAATATGAATTTGATGGGAAACTAGAAAGATCCTCACTTATCAAACTTATTAGACAGCTAAAAACCGATTCTAAAGGTCGGGTTAAAAAACAGCGTAAATTAGGAGTGCCTCAGGCACAGGTGGATTGAGGAAGTAAACCGAAGAGAACAAAAGAATAAAAATTCAAAAGCAATGTTTCTAGACAAAGAGGATAATAACTTTTATAGCATTGGCCCCTCCGCCCCCTCTGGTTCCGGTTCCCTTACTAGTTCCCTTACCGGAATATGAAGCAAAAGAACAAACTGGCCCACCTCCACGATATCCAGTTGCTCCTATAAAACCACTACCATTTATTAGAGATCCTATCGAGACTAGGTCTCGAACACGTAATTTAAAAGGGGATGTTGAATTATATCAAATAAATGGAAATTCATGAGCTAGGAGTGAAGAAGAGATATGCCCACTCATAGAAGTACCAAATCCTCAGGCAGGGCAAGAAGGGCAGGATCCAACTATCTCGGTATACAGACCGTGGACACCGGAAGACATCCGGAAAGCCACAGAGGGAATTCCCCATCCAAAAGTTAATTTTAGAAAGTTCTTAGAAGACTTACAGGGCATGAGATTAAGTTATCACTTAAATGGAGAGGAAGTAGAAAAGGTAGTCTTACAAATAGGTCCAGATTGGCACATGATCAGTGGCAACTGGAATCCCTGTGATGCTGCACTTAGGCCCCTCCCACATAGCGCTGAACTAGATAAGAGTGAAAGGTCTGACGGACCGAATTTCTGAGAAATGGAAGCCTAGGGCAGACTGGACTTGCATTAATGAATGCATCCAACAAGAAAGTAAAACTGTTGATAGATATTTTGCCAGATTATTAGAATGTTTTAACAACCACTGTGGAATGTAGGTGCCTGAAGACCAGACACAGTTAAAGAATGCATTTTTGAAAGGCTGTATTGCACCCATAAGTAGTTTCATTACTAAACATATGGTAGACCATCGTACAAGCAGATTATAATCACTGCTTGAATATGCTAGACATGCCGAAAGGCATTTTAATAACAAAAAGAAAAAGAAAGCCCAAGTATTTGGTGTGGAAGATGGAGAAGTTTATTTAGTACAGTCCGGACAAAAGAGCAAAAAGAATGCCCAGGAAAACAATCTGATCTGCGATCAGAGGACTTTGAAGGGAGAAAGAAAAGAGGTGAGTGCTTCAAATGCGGGAAAAAGGGACACTTGGCAAGGGATTGCAAGAAAAATAAGAAATCAACCAAAAAAGCGAGGTAAATCCACAAAAAGCCAAGGAAGTACTTACACTCCACTGTTAGCTAAAGACACTTATAACATTATAAGGGACTCTTCTAGTCCCTTTATTGACAATCCTACTACAAATACTATAGAAATCCAGAGTTGTTTAAACATCGAACTGGCTAAACAATTTACCACCAGTTTTATAACCACTTTTAATACCAACTCTAATCAGATTAGGTCAATAGTTTTTTAAAAACTGGTGTTTTATCAGGAGTAATTTACAATTATCAGAAAAACTAGGAGTTAACCCTATCATAGTGTACAAGAAAGGTAATAACCTTAAAATGTTGCTAAAAAGAAATAAAGAAACTGATATCTCAAGACAAAAGGGGACATTTATGTGTGGTTTATGTAAATGTTGTAAATATTTGAAAACAGCAAATTCTTTCATTATAGGAATAAAAATATTACATTAATTACAAACTTAACTGCGAGACCATATCTATCATTTACTTAGCTACATGTGATTGCTGTTCAGCCTTTTACATAGGAAAAACAGATCATAAGTTACGTGAAAGGCTTTATGAACACATTTATGCTATTAAGAAAAACAAAAGCGATAATGCCTTGGTAAAACACATTATTAATAATCCTGGCCATAGCTTTCACTGTTTAGCCATAGATCACGTCCCTTTTACTGTTAGAGGTGGTCCATTCTCATTATTATTGGAAGCATGTGAGTTAGAATGGCAATTAACATTAGATGCGTTTAGTGCACCAGGGTTAAATGAAAACTGCAACATTACCTGTATATTGAAATTAAGGAGCACCCTGAGGTAAAATTAACTAAAGAACACACATGTAAAATTAATTAAAGAATACACATGTTTTAATGTTATCTATGTTTATAACTAAACGGACATAACATAATTTAAAACAGTAAACACCTACATTTGACTGGGTAAGCCATTTACTTATTGATATAATATGTTTTTTATTATTTTTCTTATTTTTTATATACAATAAAATTTTTCAACATATAATGTATAATAATTATTCCAAGTAGATTGACACTTTGTTGGAGTTCTTATATCAACCCTTTTAACTGTTTGAAATTGGGATTTAGTAGAGTTAGTGAAGTACAACACATCACTTTATACTAGAAATGAATGTTATTTTATATAGACTTTTAGAATGAATTGTTTTATTGTATGGGAATGTATCGGTGCAAATTTTAGTGACGTGGTGTAATGTATCCACGTCACATAAAGATTTAAATATCTGGCGTTTCCTGCTTCAGTTTCTCTGATGAAGCTACTGTTGAACAGTAGCGAAAACGTATGTTAAGAAAGAAATAAACCTGCGTTTAGAACATTAATACTCCAACTCGTACTTCCTTGGCTTTTTGTGGATTTACCTGGCTTTTTTGGTTGATTTCACTTGCTTTTTCAAGAAAAATAAGAAGGCAGCAGTGGAAGACAAAAACGATGAAGGTGAGGACTGACTATATGAAAGTCAGGAATCACTAGATAGGAATAATAGAGAAAGGACAAATGAGAATGTGATAGAAGGAGCAGAGAATGTGATAAAAGGAAGTGCAGGAAGCTACCGATAGTGAAGAAAATGAAATATTAGACCTAGCCTTACTGAGCTTAAAGCTCTAGCTGACACAAAACCAGAAGTGGCACTCCTGGTAGAAGGGAGGGAAGTCAAATTTTTGTGCGATTCAGGGGCATCACGAACCCTGATACACCCCTCCAAACTACCAGAAAATTCAGAATCACATGACTTTATACTAGTAAAAGCAGCTAATGGACAGCTGTATCGGGAGCCTCTCTCCCATAACATTACAATAACAGATCCTGTTTCAGGATTAACCCAGAAAAGCAAAATTGTTGTTTCTGCAAAATGCCCAGTAAACCTTTTGGGCAGAAATCTTATGCAACTATTAGGCATAGGAAGCACAGCGATAAACTAATACTTTTGCAGTACAAACGGAAGGTGAGACATTTTACTGGTACAGCCAGGACTTAGTTACTATTGGCCCTGGAGCAGTAACTGAGGAGTTAATGAATGTAGCGATCAGTAAGTTCCCCTCCCTTTGTATTGACATACACCTGTTGCACTGTACTCTGTATTATTATAATACACCAGGACCTGACCAAGAATATGAACAAGAATTGTTTAGAAATCATGCAAACAGATTAGTACTGTGTAATTTGTACTGGAACATGCAAGGGAACAGTGCAGTTAGCTGTTCATTACCCCAGGAGTTCTTTTCACTTTACAAATCGAATATATTACCGCATGTTAGTTTAACTAAAGAGAAAGATTTAAAATGAGTAAACCTAGTAGAAAAAATGGGAAAAATAGACAGAATCAGAACTGTCAGAACAGGGAATACAAAGACAGAAACTGAACTGGATAACACAAACACTTGCAGTCCAGCAAAGACAGCTGAGAAGCCTTCTTATTAGAAGAGGAAGAAAAAGCTATGTTAGACGTACCAGAAACTCTCTGGTCAACAGGAAAGTCAGACGTAGGACTTAATTCGCACAGCAGGACCAGTTATTATCACGCCAAAGTCAGCATTTAGACCACAAAAGAGACAGTACCCCTTGAGAAAAGATGCAGAGGCAGGTATTAAACCAATCCTAGCAGCTTTACTTAAGAAGGGAATACTGGTGGAATCTCCTGATTCACCATGTAACACACCCTTATTCCCAGTTAAAAAAGCAAACGGAGAATGGTGTATGGTCCAAGATTTACAAGCTCTAAATGACGCAGTAATAACAAGAGCACCTACGGTGCCAGATCCACATACCTTGTTGAATGATTTAAAACCTCAACAGAAGTATTTTTCTGTAGTAGATATCAGCAATGCGTTCTTTTCAATACCGATACACCCTGACAGCCAGTATTGGTTTGCATTTACATTTCAGGGGAAGCGGTATACATATACGCGACTACCACAGGGCTATAGTGAAAGCCCAACGATATTCTCACAAGAGATGGTAAGTAATTTAGCGTGATTTATCCCACCAAGAGGTAGTCAACTTTTACTTCATGTTGATGACATCCTGCTGGCCGCCCCTACCCAGCGAGATTGTAAAAAAGATACTATAGCATTATTAAAATTCCTAGCAATTGAAGGACACAAAGTAAGCAAAAATAAATTGCAGCTTTGGAGAAAACAAGTGAAATACCTTGGATATGTAATATCCAAAGATGGCAGAACATTAGATGAGGACAGAAAAGTAGCGATCTTACAAGCACCAAAACCCACAACCAAGAAGGAAATGATGTCCTTCCTGGGTACGACTAATTTTTGTCGAAGCTGGATCCCAAACTATGCTTTGGAATCTGCACCTTTAACCGACCTGATTTTTAAGAAGCCTATGGCAGCACAAGATTTAATATAGTGGACACCAGAAGCAGAATTAACCTTCTGTAAACTGAAACAATTGATAGCATCATCATTAGCTTTAGGATTACCAAATTATCACAAGCATTTTTTTTCAAACTGTAGATTGCAAGCAAGGTTGTATGACATCAATATTGACTCAACAGCATGGGGACAAGCAACCCCCCCATTGCTTATTATTCATCACAACTGGACCCAGTGGTGCGGTCTCTACCCCACTGTGTACAAGCAGTAGTTGCAGCTGCAATGGCAGTGCAGGCTTCAGCCGTAGTAGTGTTATTCCACCCTCTCACATTGAGAGTGCCTCATGCAGTCGCAGTCATTTTACTGCAAGAAAAAGTAGCATATCTCTCCCCTGCTAGGCATCTTTCTTGTATGACTATATTGCTGAGTCAACCTCGCATGACAATTGAACGATGTACTACTTTGAATCAGTCTACCTTGCTCCCAACTCCTGTGGATGGCACACCCCATAACTGCCTGCAGGTAATTGAGCAAAAGACACTGCCTAGAAAAGACCTCACGGATGTTCCCTTGGATGATGCTGAGGTAACATATTACGTGGATGGCTCATACAAAAGGAGTCCTACAGGACAGAACCTAACAGGCTATGCAGTAGTTTCTGATACTGAGATTGTAGAAGCGAAACCTCTACCACATAGCTTATCTGCACAAGCAGCAGAGTTGATTGCCTTGATACGGGCATGTACCTTAGCAAAGGGTAAAAGCGTAAACATTTTTACAGACAGCCAGTATGCTTTTTCTGCTGTACATGTTTTTGCACAACAGTGGAAGAATCGAGGAATGGTGACATCTACTGGCAAACCGATTAACCATGCACAGTTTATTTGATTTGTTAGATTTTATTCAGTTGCCTCAGAAAGTAGCTATTTGTAAATGTATAGCCCATACAAAACAACAAGATAGGATTTCAAAAGGCAATGCGAGAGCTGACACAGCTGTATAGCAAGCAGCCTCAGAAGCATTTCTTTTGAACGAGGAATTACAACCTTCTGAGATTTTAGACTTAGAAATGTTGAAAACAATGCAGACACTTACTACACAAGCTGAAAAACAAAAATGGAAAAAACGAGGAGCAATTCTCAAGGAAGGGCTGTACATCTCCAAAGAGGGAAAACCGATATTACCGTCTAATTTATTTAGATATGCAGCTTTGTTGAGCCATGGGCAGAGCCATGTCTCAACAGGGGGGATGGCACAGTTAGTGAATCGGGTATTTGCTACGTATGGGTTTACAAACTACACTAAAAAATTTTGCCTGTCATGTCACACTTGTAATAAACATCATGCACAAGGGGCATTAAAGCCCAAGCAAGGGAGTTTCCCTACACCACCGTATCAATTTCATACTATCTTTATGGATTTCATAGAATTGAGCAAATAGGAAAATAAAAAGTACTGCCTTGTCATTGTGGATGTGTTCTCCAAATGGGTGGAGGCCTTTCTGACTAGTAAACTATATGCAGCCACTGTTGCAAAGACCCTATTTAAAGAAATTATTCCTAGATTTGGCATACCGGAAAGGATCTACAGTGACAATGGTACACATTTCGTTAACCAAACTATACAACAGTTGAGCCAGTATTTTGGGATTTCTTTAAAACATCACTGTGCATATCACCCTCAATCTGCAGGGTTAGTAGAGAGGCACAATGGAGTTTTAAAGAATAAGCTTAAAAAACTCATGGTAGACACACAGAAGAACTGGGTGTACTGTTTGCCCTTGGCACTGTTGAGCATGAGAACTGTTCCGAATGCAAAAGGATTGACACCTTTCGAAAAGATTTTCGGAAGAGCTTATTATATACCTCAGTGGAAACCTCTCATGCCTGCAGACCAGGAAGCAGATTGGATACTTGCAAAGTATGAGAGGAGTATGCTGAATGACAAACATATTTTACAGTTTAATTCTGTTTCAGATAAAGACCAAACCAAACCATCTGAAGTAGCAGTAGCCCCAGGCACTTGGGTCTGGGTGAAGACAATCAAAAAGAAGAAATGGATTATACCAAAGTGGGAAGGTCCGTATCAAGTACTGCTGAGCATGCCCACAGCAGTCAAAATTGCATGACGTTCATCTTGGATTCATTTGATACACTGTAAACTAGTCAAAAACTTTGAACTTGATAAAACTCTTGCTAACACACAGCAGCAGTAGAATGACAAGACCCAGAGATAATAGAAATGCTGAACGACTTCAGCAGTGTTGCATAATCATCTTAATAACTGCATTAGTGACCATGTTCTTTTTGCTGTGGCTTTTGCTGTGGCCTTTCTTTTCTTCAGCCACACCAGCTAGACTGAACAAACGTGATTCAATACTCAGACTGGCATCCGAACTTTAACACTTACCAAGCAATCAAATATGTGTATGCTGAGACTTTTAATATTTCTGAGAGTGAGTTTACAGATGTGTGTGCTATAAGGGCTTGCTTAGCAGAGGACTGTAAGTAAGGAATGCTATTATTACAAATTACAAAATTAAAGACAATAGGTTGAGGGTGGCCACGGTGGCACAGCTGTTAGCGTTGTCACCTCACAGTAAGAGGTTCCTTGGTTCGATCCTCGGCTGGGGTGCCTTCTGTGCGGAGTCTGTATGTCCTCCCTGTGGTTGTGTGCATTTCCTCCGGGTGCTCCGGTTTCCTCCCACATCCTAAAGACATGCTGTTGGTGGATTGGACACTCTAAATTGGCCCTAGGTGTGAGTGTGTGTGTGTGCCTTCTGTGGAAGGTTGGGCACCGGGCTGGCAACTCAACACCTTAAAACTCCACTGCCAATCATGAGCGGACATGTGATCCGCTGTGGCGACCCCTAACCGGGAAAATCCGAAAGAAGAAGGTTACAGCACAGACATGAGGTATGGGCAGATGTGCTGCTGCTGTGACATAGCTAGCTGAAAGTTAACTACTAGTATTACTGCTGATTCCCATGCTGGTTTCTTTGAATAAATGAGTGATCCTGCCAGAGACACAAGGATCCAAATCAGAATGTTTTTTGTTCTCAACAAATGATGACTTAATTGTATGTCTTTACAGTACCTATTTTCTTTGAGAGGAATGTAGTGCTTTAAAGAGCCCAGTTGAAACTTGCAATAATGATATAGGTCTGTTGAACTGCAGAGCTACAAGTAAAGGTGCTAAGATCAATAGTTACTGTGCTTAATTTGTTCCAGTTCTGTAAGAACATACTTAGTTGCTTGCATGGTTTTATGTTATAGCTACAGTCATGTCACAGACATTTTTGCTCCTATCTTAGCTTTACCATCCCTTCCAAAGTTTTTACTCTCTAACACAAATATGGCGATTTGTTGTTATTTTCAGGAACTGTCATTATTGCATATATGGATTACAAGTGGTTGAATTAGTTGTGTACTTTTGATAAAAGTGCATATTTTTTACTTTTGTCTATTAGTCAAGAGATTGTAAAATATATTTGTTTTTGTGTGTCTTAGAAAACCAGCTTGAAGGCAGTGATATGAAAATAAGGAAAGATGAAGAGTCAAGTCAAGTTAGATCACTGGAAAAACAGTTAAAAATTTTGTACCAGGAGAAAGAAGCTCTTTACAAGGTAAGAAACTGACTTGTAGATCAGCAATAACAGTACACAAAGCGTCACCTTCTTACAGTTACAGACTTCTGACTGCATATTAACTGCCAGTCACTGCTTCAGGGCAAGGGCAGTGTCCTGACTGCACTTATCCCAGCTGAATAATTCAGTTTAATCAGCCATGCAGTAGTGCACATTTGGCCATCACAAAATTGCACTGGAAGATGCTTGTACATTAGGTAATTAAACATGTTTTCTTATACGGGCAATATATGCTGAGTTGTGTCATAGTGCAAATTAAATACAGCAGTCAAATTTCTGTTTGAAGAGTTGTTGCTGACTTTACAATAGCCTTCTCACTGATTAACTCTAAGCCCTAAGACACTGACTGCTGAAGAAAGTGAATTACTATAATAGGCTAATTTCCTGTTGCGACAAGACTTCCAAGATGGCTGCACACTGATTAACAGCTTAGCTTTAGCTTTCCCAGTGTGAAAACAGAAGCTGCAGCCAGAGATCTTGTCAACTAGAGTAAAATTCAGTTACTGATTAGTAAGTACACTGTCTGGATGCCTGCAGAGAAGAATCTAAGAGAGCCTAAAAGAAAATCAGCTAGAAAAAGTGAAAAGAAAACACTGACTGGAAGAATTCTGCAGCTGCTAAACATTTCAACCTCCATATTTGGTTCAAGACATGACTTCAAGTAAACTAGAGGAAAAAAGCCATATGTGCGCAAAGCTGATTAAAATAAACAACACTGAAGGAGTATATAAACTCAAATAACAGAAGGCTGGCGAAAAGTGGAAGAAGCTTTAAACATATAGTCACAAGATCTAATAAAACTGCAAAAGTTGGATGTCATAATGAAGAAAAGCTTGACTGAGTATGAGATTGAAGAAGAGATATCTCAAAAATTGGTAGAATTATAGGACTTAGTGGGTAGGGAAAATCTGAGATTTTCTGCGGTACCCGGTAAACTGTAAGGAACAGAATGTATTAATTTTGTGAAGGCACAGATAAGCAACTGGACTAACATTCCACAACAGGAACTGTTAATTGAAAGGGCATTCACAACACGTGTGTGCTCCAAATATGGCCATGAGAAAGCAGCAAAAAGCTTTATTAGTAAATCTACCAGCAGAAAGAACTGATCCTGACAACTGTGGCAAAAGGGCAAAGTATTAAAAGTTAGAGGCCATAAAGTGTTAGTGGAACATGATTATTCACTGTACACCAGGAAAAAGAGAAGCAAATTTATTTCAGTAGACTGGGAATGTCAAGAGACAGGTGTGAGATTCAAGATGCTATGATCAGCTCTTCAAAATATTTTTTTCCCTTGCAGGATCAGTCATTTTGTGATGCAGAGCAGGTTAAGGAGGAAATGCAAAAGTTTGTCCAACAAAAAATGAGCCAGCAAGCAGAAGAGGATGCTGCTTCACATTCTTCAAATAATAAGGCACCTGGAGAGAATTTCCCAGTGAAAAATTGTTCCACTGTTGTAAAGGAGAATGCTTGAGAAATGCAGAAAAGCACAGGGGTTGTCCAGAAGGATCAGGAACACCCTGGAATTGAAATAGAATCTGGATTCGGGAGCTAGAGATGAGCAGAAAGAAGACTGACAACTTGGAAATTAGTGAATAAATGCAAGACTGCAAAGCATCATTTAAATTTGAGAAATAAGTCTGTATAAGAATAAGTGGAACTAGTGGACTTATGTTGACTTTGTTAAACTTGAGAAACTGAAAAGTATTTGCCTCACTTCATATCATTAATGTCTGGAAGGACTCTGAGGGCAGGAAGAATGAAACGGCTAAGTAAAACAATTTATTTTCTAATTTTCTATGAAACTGTCCACAACATAAATTGCATATTTTATAGTAAGGTATTTTAATTCTTGTTTGTGATTGCCTTTTTTCATATATATATTTACTTGTTTCCCGCCTTTCTAAGCTAGTATAGTCCAGTTTTCAGGCTAGTGCTGAATTCAGGGCTGTGTGATAAATCTCTGTTTGCCTATACCTTCCTTGAATAGAAGGAAGTTTTCTGTTTGCCTGTGAGAGAGGGGAGCTTTGAGTATCCTATCTGTCCCTGGAGGAGTGGTTTCAGCCCAGAAATTAGTAGTTAATTAGCCATTTTGGGCTAATGTCTATCTCTTTCATTTCCCTGCTTATAAATACCATATTTGCCTGGTTTTGTGCGCCGGGCAGTGCCAGTTAGCTAGGGTAAAACTATTCCCGGCTCCACAAAGTCTCTGCTTCAATTTTTCCCTTGGAACTAGACAAACTTTCAACTTAAGCACTCAAGCCATTCAGTTCTCAGCATGGCATTTACTCAAAACTTACAGCAAGCACTTAGAAACCCTAGCACTAGACCCTCCTGTACTGTACAGAAGGTCAAGGCTCTCTATTCGACCTTACCAGCCATTCAGTAAAGCAAGTTCACTGTACCTATTCAGGCATGTCCAAAGGGCAGTTTCAAGTGTACTCTCCAGTCCAACTGGTGAATCTGGGCATTTTGAGGCAATGTTATAACTGCCTCGTACACAGACAACCCCCTCCTCCTTCCACCAAACACTAATACATGCAAGAGATGCAATTATATAGCCAAACTGGAGGCTAAGCTCTCTCAACCCAAGATTGGATCAGGCAGTCAAGAGGAGAAGGGAAATACTTGCATCACACCACCAGTCTCACATAAACCCATTAAAGCAGCACTGGAAAAAAACACACATAAATACATGAAAACATATTTGAAGGCTCTAAATAAAAATCTGCAAAACCAACAGAGACCTCCAAAGCAAACATCCAAGCAACCTCCACCCCCCAAAACAAACCATGAAACACACACTTCACAAAACCAGTGTGCCATGCAATCACAGCCCTTAAGGCAAAATAACATACCCAACATACTAGTAATAGGTGACTCTATAGTCAGGCACACTGACGTCCCACTCACTAGGCTGAATAAGGAGAAGGTTACTGTTAGCTGCCTGTCAGGCACCAGGATCTGCCACATAACACAAGTACTCAGCTCACTCCAGAACAAGTACAAATATGACTCTGTCATTGTCCATGTTGGTGGGAATGACCTGAGATGTACCTCTCTGGACTACATGAAAAGAGACACAGAAGAGCTCTCTGATCACGTAGCCCAGGCCGGTTTGACCCTGACCCTGAGTAGCATCCTGCCCTCACCAAGAAGGATACCGCGGTATAAAGAAAAAATTCTTGATTTCAACAATTGGCTAAGTTTCTGGTGTCATTCAAAGGAGATGCAGTGTCTGTCCAACTGGGATGACATGCTCGGCAAGCCACGCTGCTTCTCTAGAGACTGCTTGCACCTGTCACCTTTAGGCTTTCGAATACTGGCCAAGGCTCTTGCCATCCCCATAGTGCCTTTTTTAGGCAGGGCTCAAAAGACAAACCCATCGCCGTAAATAGCACAAGTAATGAAAAACTGAGGGTAATGCTACTCAATGCCAGAAGTCTGAACCTCAAAATGCACGCACTCGAGGCACTCCTCAGTATGGAGAAAATCGATATGTGCAGTAACAGAAACCTGGTTTACGGCTCCAGAGAGCACCCCAGCACTACCAGGCTATAACTCATACCGTACATTTGGGCCACAGAACCCAAACCGAAATACAAAAGGCGGGGGCATATCCGTATTCATCAAGGATACCAACACCTCCAGGTTAGTGGCACAGCACGATGCTTCAGAGATCATCCACGTGCAACTAACAACGGGCAAAACTGCAATTCAAATTGTAGCTTGCTACAGATCAACCACCATGAAAGATTTTTCAAAAGCAAACTTCATGTTACTTGAGACTGAGGTGGAAAGTTTCAAAGCCCCCATGTTGAAGTATCATGCTGTCCAAGCTGCAAAATCCTTTACTAATGCATTCTACGGGCACCTACAAGAATGCATGGATCATGCCATCCCAAGCAAAGCCAGGACTCACTCCTCCAAGAAAAGGAAACCAGTATGGTGGACTCCTGCCATAAACAAGCTATACAATAGAAGAAGGAAACTAATAGTACAGAAAAGAGTAAAATCCCAAGAAGGGAAGACATCCCTGGTCAGTATCAGCATGAAAATACGATCCCTCATATAATCATCCAAGATGAGCTTTGAAAGAAAAATTGCCAAGGACTCCAAAGATAACCACAAGGCATTCTTTAGCTATGTCAAGAATATAAGTGGCAATGCTCAGATCTGGTTTGAGTTAGTGCAGAATGGCACAAAATACACTGAACTGACTGATATCGCAAACATCCTGGCAGACAGGTTCAGTGCAGTCTTCACCCCCTCTCACTCCTAAAAGGGCCCATAACCATACCAGAAGAATGTAGAGTCCCTGAAATCAGACACTCGGGTTAAACAGCCCTCTCCAAAGCCAAAAACACAGCTTCAGTGGGACTGGACGGTGTCCCAGGCTGTGTCCTACATGAGCTCAAAGACTAACTCCTCACCTAAACACACTGTTCAAACTCAGCCTCTCCACAGGCTACATACCCATAGAGTGGTGCACAGCAATGGTTATTCCGCTCCACAAAGGTGGAGCCATAACAAACCCTGGGAACTATCGCCCTATAAGCCTGACTAGCTTGGTCTGCAAGGCTATGGAGTGCATCATCATGGAACTCAACAGAGACATTGGGAACCTCCAAAAACTGGACCCTACCCAGTTCGGCTTTAAGGGTAGATCATGCCTCCTAAACCTGGTGGACTTCTTTGAGACAGTTACCAAGACTATAGATGAGGGAAAGTTGGTACACACAGCCTACCTAGACCTCGCAAAGGCCTTCAACACCATTCCCCATTCTGGTATTATAGACAAGCTCACCAGTCTGAACATAAACCTCTACATCACAAGATGGGTTGCAAACTGGCTCATGGACAGAACCCACATGGTGAGAATTGCGGGAACTAGGTCCGACTCTAAACCTGTTACAAGTGGCGTTCCCCAGGGCTTAGTCCTAGGACCCCTCCTGTTCGGCATATACTTCTCAGAGGTACAGGCAAGCACAGGAGGGCTATGGCTGACCAAGTTCATAGACGACTGCAAACTAGGGGCTATAATTGACTCTCTGGCTGACAGACATCCTCCAAAAGGGGTCTCACTGAGACCGGATATCTGGTGTCAAAATCATGGCCTCAAGCTAAATGCCAAAAATGCGTAGTCCTCCCCTTTGGAAAGAAAAACAAGTACCCACAAACTACCACATAGGTGGTAGTCCCCTAAATACGGAAGACATAAGGGATCTGGGGACCTAAGTAAATAGTAATCTCACCTTTGATAATCACATTGCCAAAGTGGTTAGAAAATCCTTCTACATGACCCACTTAATCACAAAAGGGTTCACATCCAGATCACAAGAGGTCATTGTGCCCCTCTACTCATCAGACCCATCATAGAGTACAACGCCCCATTTGGGATGTACCTTACAAGACACCTGTAACAGCTGGAAAGACCACAGAAGTACCTCACCAAGAGGATCACTGGCCTCAAACAGGTGCCCTATGCAGCTGGACTGAAGAAATTACAGCCGTACTCTGTTTCATACTGCTTACTCAGAGGTGATCTCTGCCTGACATACAATTCCATGTCCAACCCAGAATTGATGGACATGCTCAACCTAAAGAAAACCTTATCCCCGCGAGCCACACACTCTTGGGATCTAAACCTCACCACAACAATAAATAGGACGTGCTGGAGGGATAGATTCCTTTTCCAAAGCATGGGAAGTTTCTGGGACAAGATCCCAATCTACATTAGGCAGAACTCGTCATTAGCACTCTTCTAAAGAAACCTTAACTAGTGGATTGGAAACAGAAAGTTTACCTCTGGGATCACTTCAGTGGCTCTGCTGGACAGAGGCACAGGGAATTAATCTAAGGGGGCGGCGAAAGCCAACATTCTGGCTAGCCTTATAAATGCCTTCGGGCAGATAGCCTAGTACCTACCTATGAACCTAAGGTAGCAGCTGTATATTTATTTGGTACAAATGTTCCTATTAGGAGAGTTTAAACTTTATTATTTGAAGATGTACATAATTGTGTGAGTTTTCATTAAGTTAATGGGTTGCGGAGGTATGTTTTTTTTTTGTTTTTTTTTTTGCTGCGAAGGCTTTGGTAAATATAAAATCTTGTAAAATGTAACATGGGTTCCAGTATTTATGATAAGAAAAAGATGTGTAAAGGATTAACCTGACAAATCTTAATGGGTGCATATCTCACAAAAACTAGAATTAGATATTTAAAACCGCTGCCATATATAATAGGTGGGAATAATGACATCATAATGGTGACACTGTAGATATTATCTTGAAACCTGAATGAACTCACATGTATAGACAAGAAAGAAAGAATACTTAATTGTATTAAGAAATGCAGAGTTTGAGTAGCAATGTTATAGGAGACGCATTTGGAAAGAATTGAGCATGTGAATTTGAGAGAGACACTTTCAGGATCGATATACTGCACAATATTGGGGATAAAAAATACTTACTAGAGGAGCTCCAGTAGTGATAGATGAGGGAAAAGGGATAATATTGCCAGGTAGATATTTAACAAAAAGGTGTTGTACATCAAAGATGGTAATAACTTTTTAATACAGTGATGGTTTCTGTAATGTCTTTAAATGTCAATGGTCTTACAGTAAAATACAAAAAAGAAAGAATACAGAACTATATTAAAAATGTAGAGTGCAAATAACTGTTACAGGAGAGAGACTTAGAAAGAACTGAATATGTGAATTTGATCAAGAAAGGTTTTCAGGATGGTTAATCAGCAGAATATCTGGAAAAAAGGAGAAGTATTTGTAATAATTGCAAGAGGGTATCCAATAGTGATAGAAGAGAGCAAAAAAGAAAATAGATTTTTGTAGTGCTAAGGGGCTACTGGCAAGGGAGGAGGATTACACTGGCATATATTTACATTCCACCTAAAACTGCTATAATGGAGCTTAAGAAAATTCTTGGAGAAATTATCAGTTTTCAGCAAGGAATATTACTTATAGGTGGAGACTGGAATTTGATTTGCAGCAGTGAAGATGTGTCTGTGGGGCTCAGGAAAGTATAACAAAGGAGGGTCAACTTTTGAAGAAATTTATGGAACTATTTGGCATGGAAGATGTGAATTCAGTAACAGAAGTTAGAAGTGAACTTGCAGATTATTCCCCAAGATATAAAAACTGGACTAGGCTAGACAGAATTTACATTTCACAACATGTGCATTTAATTGAAGGTCTTGATTACGTACCCACTACCTAATTCAGATTATGCATCATTGATAACTAAAATACAAACACAGGGTAATGAAATAAAAATGAGACAGTGGCACTTTCCCACCTATCTGTTAAAAAGAGAGGAATTTAAGTAATGGATAGTGGAGATTAATTCAGGAGCTATTCAAGAGGATAGAAATTACTTCTGAAAATATAGATTGGGAGTGGGATAAAATTAAGGGGAGGGTTAAAATAGGGTGGAATTAAAAGGGAGCTATGGTTAAGAAAGAATTATTTAGGGGGACTAACAAATGTTTAAGTACTGCAGAGTAGGGGGAATCTTACAAAACAAGAGGATCAAATACAGAATGCTGAGCAGGAAATAAGGGATTACCTCAGTAATATGCATGAGTTTAGAAAGATTACCGTTGAGCAACTGTTTTTAATAACAACACTAGAGCATAAAAACATAGCACAACTACTCGGATAACAGAAAGTAGAAAGGGCTGTCGCCAAGCTTAGGAAACCTATGACAAGGAAGGTAACAAGATCCTGTAGAGGTATTATAAATATTTTGGAAAATGTATGCAAGTCTGTATAAAGCAGAGAAATATGGAAATCAGCAAAATATACAAATGGAAATGTTTATGGAAGAATTAAATATGCCAAGGTTAGAGGTAGATGAGGCTCAATAACTAACTGGTAAGATAGGAGATTAGATAAAAATTGTTATGTATAACCAATGTACAGGAAAGTACCCAGGAATAGATGGCATACCTGTGGAAGTTTAGCAGCTAAGAGGAAAAACTGATAGATATGCAAGGTTTTGTTTAACATTATTTTAAGAGGAGGAAAAGGTACCAACATCCTGGAAGAAAGCAGTTGTAGCTGTAATAACTAAAGAAGGTAAAGATCCATCAGATCCAGTTTCATACAGGCCCATTTTAATACTAGACCATGATTATAAAGTGTTGATGTCTATAATGGCTAAACAAATGGCAAATGTAATGCCAGAATTGACAGATATGGATCAGTGTGGTTTTGTGGAAGGGAGGCAAACATTTTACAACATTAACAGAACATTGATGATCCAGAAGGAAGCAGAATGTCAGAAAATACTGTTGATTGTGGGTCTTTATGCAGAGAAAGCATTTGGCAGAGTAAGCTGGGACTTTATGAGCAGGGCAAAGGAAGCATTTGGATTTGCTGAAAAATAAGGTTGATTAGGAGGATATATGAGGGACTGGAGGTGAAAATTGAAGTGGGCGGTGTCCTTTCTGATAATTTCTGATTGAGCAGAAGAGTCAGACAAAGGTGTCCTCTTTCCCCTGTGTTAAATGCATTATATTTAAAACCATTGGCAAAGAAAATAAGGGATTCAGAAATTCAAGGATATAATTAGTATGGTAGTCAATAAAAGGTGGCTGTATTTGCAGATATTATTTTATACTTGACCAAACCAGAAAGAGACATTGCAGTGTTGTGGAACATATTGAGACCATTTCATATCTTTTCAGGTTACAAAATTAATGAAGTTAAAGCAAAGACAATAGTGGTAAATTTGGCCCCCACACATGAATTGGTTCAGCAATATCCATATTTATGTGGACATGACAAAATTAAATATTTGAATATGGATTGAAATGATTCTGGTGTGGCAGCTAAGGATATGTGGGAAGAGACTAAACAGAAGATAATAAAAAAACTGAGAAAATAGAAGCTTAGTTATATGGATAGTAAGATGCAAGCAGTTAAGATGTTTAGTCCCATTAGTTTTATACACAGGTCAGGCATATTTTTATCAACCAGAGGAGAAGCTGTGGATAGCAATTAAGAGCTGAAGGACTTTATCTAGGAGGGAAAGATGGCACGAGTCAGGTGGGTTGAGAGGATTCTTCCAGTAGTACAGGGCAGATTGGGATTACCTGATTTGAAGGGGGATTTCAGAGCTACACAGTTAAGGCTGTTATGCACAGCACAAGCAGAAAACTATAATTCAAAGTATAAAGGGATGATGATGAAACGGAGAAAGCTCAAGAAACAAGGAGAGGCTGGGATTTTGGGTGCATACCTTTAAGGAGAATAACAGCAATCATACAAAATACATCTGTAAAGTTGCAAAAAGTATCCTAATAACTAAGTTAACATGGGAAAGGAAATCTGCCGATAGGGATGAATGCAATTAGGGATATTAACATTAAGCAAAAGGGGGCTGAAATTTAATGGAGAAAACTGGCAAAGGAACAAAGGTATTAGGAGCAAATGACTAGAGAGGGAAAGATAATAGAATGGGAAGACGCCAATAATTTATTTAGACTGCAGGTTAGAGATTGCCTATCATGGATTTATATCAAAGTATAGGCAAAGAGAAAGAAAGGGGGGTCTTAAATGAAAGACAGTCACTGGTAGAGTTTTTACTAGAATCTAGAACAGAACCTGCCATTAAAAAGGAGTAATTAGTAGAGCATATAAAATATTGCTTTAACTATAAGAATCAATCAGGGAAGGTTAGAAAGGATTGGGAAGAGACTGGATTCCCAAAGAAATAATGGGGAGGATATATGTACGTCTCCCAGATATGCAACAAACTCTAGAAGATTTAGAATTTTTGCTTGGAAATGCTTACATAGTTATTTTTATACCCCAAGTAGACTCCAGAGAATGTTTCCTCAGGTAGACAGCAAATGTTGGAGGTATGATGGAGAAGAAAGAGGTAATTGGGAACATCTTTTCTGGCAGTGTGGTGAGTTGGACTTTAAGGATTCCCTGCAGAATGTACAATCTGAGATGCTGGGTGTGTAAATTGATATAACAGAGATGATTTTTCTGATGAGCTATGATATTGAATCTAAATTACCTAGACATGGTAAAGCCTTGCTGTGCCTAACTATGGTGGCTGCCAAAAAAGCAATTACTAGAAAATGGAAATCAAAATCTGAACCAACTATACTAGAAGTAGTGAATGTAGTAACCAGGTTAAAAAAGGGTAGGAGCAAACGACATAGGAAAAATGGGAATTGTGGGGACAATACATACAGGGGAGGAATGAGGCTTAAAAGAAAGCAGGACTTAAATGAGCCATGTAATGAATGATTGGGTACATAAGTGTAGAATGGTGGGATCTGGGAATGTCAGTATGGTTTGTGATGTAAAATGTTTGTAACTAATTAATTGTGTCGGTGTGTTATGTTTTCATGTATATAAATGTACGATTGCGTATGTTAAGTGACAGTTTAATAAAGATGCTGGTTAAAAAAAAAAAGGGGGGGGCAGGAATTCATTAGTTTGTAATGTTGCTTAGGATATACTATATATAGCAATATGTAAAGTATAATGTTTGTAAATGTGAACTTAATACAATTTGATTACTTTTATATAAATGTAAATTTGCCTATGTAACAAGTAATAATTCAGTAAGTGTTTAAAAAAATTATATTTCACAGGAACATGTCCACATGAGAATTTTGATACACATCCAATAACGATTTCTTGTCTTGCACCAATAATTACCAAGATAACATTGCAAGGTAATATAGTAAAGAGGAATCACTGGTGCTTTCCCACCTACCTGTTAAAAAGAGAGGAATTTAAGGAATGGATTGTGGAAATTATCCAGGAGTTATTAGGGAGGATAGAAAGTACTCCAGAAGGTATAGCTAGTGAGTGGGATAAAATGAAAGTGGAGTTTAAAATGTCGTAGAAATAAAAGAAGCATGCATCTGGTTAAGAAGTAATAAGAACTATTTAGAATGACTGACAAAGGTTAAAGTATTACAAAATAAGGGGAATCTCACAGAACAAGAGGAGGCACAATTAGAGTGATAATGAAAAAATAAGGGAGAACTTGGATATTATGCATGAGTTAAAGAATTGCTGTTAAGTAACTCTCTTTTTTTTTGTGTTTTTTTTTTTTGATAACTCCACAGCACAAAAACTTTTTGCACAACTTAGGCAACAGAATAGAGTAAACTTAGGGAGCCCACAACAAGAAAAATGACCAGTAATCCTGTAAAGGTATTAAAGATATATCAGAAATTTTATGAAAAATTGTATAAAGCAGACAAGTGGAGTAATCAAAAAGCACAAATGGAAATAGTTATGCAAGACTTGGTATGCTAAGGTTAGAGGTAAATGAGGCTCAACAACAGTTAAGAATGCGATAAAAATGGTAATACATAACCAATCTACAGGAAATTCTTCAGGAATAGATGGTATTTCAGTCAAAGTTTGAAAGTTAGGGGGGAAGAAAGTGATAGACCTGGAAGGTTTTGATGTTAAGTTGTCAATCTCGCCTTCATTCTTGCTTGATGGGTTGGAGATCCTCGGCTCCGATTCGGAGCCTGCTAGCTCGAGAGTCACTTTTACCAGCTCGAGGCAGCCCCATATCCCATGATGCAAGGCGGTAAGTACCCAGATCTCGTTTGCCGCTTCGCTTATGAGGTCCTCCTTTTACCAGCTCCTGGTAAGTGATATTCTAATTCGCTATTTTAGCCCCTTTTAACTTAAAAACCCCTTATTGTTAGTTTTTATTTAGTATTAATCAGTTTCTGACAGGAATTTGTCTGTCTCTCTTTATTTTTTTAGTCAGACTTTACCCATCCCATCCCCCTCCCTGTTAGGGTGTGTGTGTGTGTGTGTTTGTAGTTGTACCTTTGGTATATTTAAATTTAAATTCTTTGACTGGTGTGTGTGTGTGCTTGTGTTACACCATGTCAAAAGAAAGGGTCTCAGGCTTTAAGAAGTGTGACTCGTGCTGTCAGAAGATGTCTCTGACAGACGGTCACACTTCTTACTATGCCTGGGGCCTCTTCACCTGCAGGACTCCTGTGCTATATGTCATTCTTTCAGCCAGAGAGTCCTGCAGGAAGAAGAACAAACTAATACTTAGGGGCCTTCTTAAGCTCTCTCCACCTAAGACTGGCAAGTCTTCCCGACCACCATGTGGCACAGGCATCGGTGTCGCCGATCGGCTCCGACACCATTACTTTGTGGCTGTATTCAGCTGGAACCGATGCATCGAGGGCGATGCATCCGGGCTACCTGTCGGCCGACAGGTTCAATAGTTTCATCGGTCTCCTTCCTTGGAGCCGAGCTTTCGTCATCCAGGCTTTCAGACCATGACTTAGAGAGTGGTCAGTAGATTACTTAAGTCACAGGCACTGGCCCAAATAGTCCGTCTCAACAGGCGACTATTGGTCCACCCGTTGCAGTTCCTCCTTCAACTCTACCCCAGAGCTTGAGTTGAGTCTTCGGAATGGTTACTGCGGCTGGAGGACAGATACCCCTTCTGTTCCTTCAGCCTACTCTTATCTCCTCTTCAAGACCTTCCTTAGGGATTGGTGGCTGGGCTTCCATGGTCTCCTCCGAGGGGTGGTGGCATCGACCTGTGTCGAACCCACTCTTCCCCTTGAGCCTCGGCCTGGTGAGGCTCTGCTCCGACATCTGCCTCGGAGACTTCCCTTCGGTGGTCCCTGGGTTCCTAGTTCTTGGAGCGGGTTCTCTCGGACCTGCCTGGGAGGGAGCATTGAGTGATGAAGAGTGTGCTGGCCACTGGTATCAGTCAGCAGTCTGTTCCTCCCCTCCCTCCCTCTAGTGCCTGTTGACATCTCTGCCACTTCTCTTGCTACAGGACCCAGAGATCCTCGCCTCAGGTTTCCCCATTGGGAATTTCCCCTCTTCCGAGGATTCTCCTGATGTTTGGAGATCCTCCTAGGAAGGACTTGTAAGAGGAAACACGTGACTTCCCAGGTCTATCACTCAGATACTGACTTTGATGAGTCAGAGGGATCCCCAAGATCCCCCTCTGAGTCTCCTTCTCAGACATCCTAGAACTCCTTAGACAGAGGGAAACTGGCCCACCAATAATCCCTCTGAGGATGAGTCAGTATACCTAGAGGCGTTTGGATCTCGGCCCTCCACCTCCTGGGTGTCTCCGCCTTCGACCCCCTTATGCAGTGGGCTGCTCCTGACTCTGTAGAGCCAGTCCCTAGGAGGCCTTCAAAATTTATCACTGCCCGATGTGAAGCAATTCCTCACTAAGGGTGTCCCGCTGATGCCATGGTGGTGGCTGCTGCCACCAAGAAGGAACTTGCAGATCCTTCCGTGCCGTCCATCCTCCTAATAAGGACTCTAGGACCATGGATAGGTACGTGCGGATGTTTTCCTCAGCCTGAATTACCTATGTCACTTCACCAGACTCCAAAGGGATATCCTTAAGGAGCTAGGTGATGTTGTTCAGGATCCTACAGCTGCAGGAGCTCAGGAAAAATTGCTTCGCAGCTGCCCTTAATTCCATTGCAAACTCCTCCATGCGGCTAATATCATATGCTGCTGATGGAGGCGGTAGAACCCGCCGCTACAGGTGTGGCTCTTAGGCTATGTGACTGCAGATCCTTTAAAAGCGTCCTTCACAAATTCTCCCTTTAATGGGTCAGCCTTGTTTGGCCCTCAGGTGAAGGAAACTTTGACAAAGCGAGCAGGACGGCAAGACTCTTTCTGCCGTGAGGTCCGTTTTCCACCCCTTCTAGACCTTACCCCAAACAGACAAGGTGGCAAAATGTGGTTCCATAAATCCCAAGGAGTCACGCCCCATTCGTGTGGTCATTTACCCCTAGAGGCAGAGGGTCTAGAGGCAGAGGGGTCCAAAACCAGAAAAAAGCCTCTCTCTCTCTGAAGCCCTTTCAGCATCCCTGAGATGTTGCCCGGCTGTCCCTCCTTGGAGCAGTCAGGGGAAGATTATCACTGCCTACCCAGAAGCCTGGCATTCCCTCACTCCAGATGAGATTGGGTGGATGATCATATCCGCCAGGTTACATAATTCTCCTTTCCCTCAAATACCCTTCCAGATGTACCACCGGTCTAAAGAGCTAGGAAAGTTAGAAGTCTCAAAACTACTGCAAAAGAGCCATTCAGCCAGTTACAACAGACCATTCAGAGCCGGATCTACTCAAGGTTCTTTTGGTCCCCAAAAGACGGAGACTGGAGACCAATATTGGATCTCAGCAGACTCAACAAGTCTGTGAGGAAGACAAGATTCGAATGGTCACTCTTCAGTCAATTCTGCCCTTCTTACAGAAGGACAACTGGATGTGCTCAATAGATCTTCAGGATGCGTACTATCACATCAAAATTCACAGACGCCTCAGGAGATTTCTCGCCTTTCTGGGGTCCAGTCATTTCCAGTTCAGAGCCCTTTGGTCTCACTACAGCCCCCAGAGTGTTCACCAAATGCATGGCAGTGGTCACGGCTCACCTGAGACGCCAAGGATTCCAGGTGTTTCCGTGATCGGCCTGACTGGCTCCTGTCAGCCACCACCAGGCATCAGCTTATTCAGCCAGGGATTACACAATAAGTCTTTGTTCTCATTTGGGCATCTCGATCAACTTGAAAGTCATCCTTATCGCCTGCCAGTCTATTACTTTCATGGGCCTAAACTTAAACACTGTTGGGATGTCAGCTACCCTTACAGATCAAGAGTTTCAGACATTCAAAGTCATGTCAGGATCATTCTGGCCAACAAGAAAGTACAGGCCAGAATGGTTCTAAAGGTATTAGGTCCATGGCTGCGGCCATTACTCTTCTTCCTGGCTGCCTCGACCATACATGCGCCTCAGTGGATGCTGTTCACACAGTGGTCGCAACCACAACTCCCAATGCATCACCAGATTCTGGTGACACAGACTTGCAAAGATCATCTTGCTTGGTGGATCACATCTCCTCAGGTTCACCAAGGCAGGTACCCCCATCCCGATAGCCACTGTCACCACGGATGCCTCCTGATCGGGTGGGGGGGTCGGGTCAGGGCAGGATGGTTCATGGGGCGTGGCAGCCGTTCGAGTACCACCTGCACATAAATGTCCTGGAGATGAGAGCAGTGCTCCTCAACAACTTTCTTCACAGACAACATGTCTGTAGTTTGGTATATCAACAAACAGGCGGAACCAAGTCCTACCCTTGTGTGTGAAGAGCGCTCAGACTGTGGCAATGGGCGATCTCCTCTCATCGGTTTCTGGGTGGTCTCTCAAGCAATCTATAGCGGAAGAGATATTTCTGGAATGGGGTGGTCCATGTTGCAATCTTTTGCTACTCCCAAAACAGCAAATGCCCAGACTTCTTCTGTCTCTTCCCTCCAGGCCATCCCCAGGAGCGCTCTGCTCCAGTGATTGGCCCCAGGGACTTCTTTATGCCTTTCCTCCATTCCTCTGATCCTCAAGTTATCCAGAAAGCTACCGTTTTGAGAGCCATTGATTCTCATTGCCCTTATTAAGTTTGGTTCCCGTTCCTCCATCATCACCTTTTGGTGCAGCCTTGGCATCTGGACCCAGTGCCAGATCTTCTGATTCACCAATCCGGTCAGCTGCCTTCTCTCAACCTCACAGCATGGTTGCTCCACTTCCTCCTTAGCCAGGCTTCCTTTGATCTCTAACCCAGTTAGAGACATCATAAGCTTCATTAAAATCCTCTACCAGGAGGATTTATACAAGCA
Source organism: Protopterus annectens (assembly GCF_019279795.1). Taxonomy (NCBI): domain Eukaryota; kingdom Metazoa; phylum Chordata; order Ceratodontiformes; family Protopteridae; genus Protopterus; species Protopterus annectens. Next base: position 351,153,183 of record NC_056738.1, read on the forward strand.
AATGGAAGCGTTTCTCTTATTGGGCTAAGGCCAAGAATATTGATCCTTTCACTGACCCTGTTCAGGCAGTCCTGGACTTCTTAGCAGAGATTTTTCATGCAGGCTCCTCTTCTTCCACAGTCAGAGTTCAATTGGCTGCTATCTCCAACTTTCATGTCGGGTGCTAGAATCATAATGGGCCTTCTTGAAAGGAATTTTCCTACTAAAGCCTCCAATCAGGAATCCTCCCTCTCAGTGGGATCTAAATTTAGTGCTGACATCCTTGATTCTTCCCCTTGAGCCAGCTGTTTCTTGTTCCCTGAAATTTCTTTCTTGGAAAACTTTATTCCTAGTGGCTATTACATCGGCTGGAGGGTGTCTGAAATTCATGCTCTATCGGTTCGACCCCCTATTTGGTTTTCACAAAGACAGAGTATCTTTGAGAACTAATCCGACCTTTTGTAAGAGGTCTTCAACAAAAATTTGAATCGATCCATTGATCTCCTGTATTTTTCCAAACTACTCAGACAGAGCTGAACAAAAACTACATTATCTTGATGTCCACCGTCAACTTAGATATTATTTGGACGAAATCTGATCAACTTTTTGTTTCCTCCCTCGGATAATAAGAAAGGCCTTCCTGTTTCTAAAGTGACCTTGTCTAGATGGCTTTCTTAATTTGTCTGCTCAGGGAAAAACAGCTGTGCTCAAAACCAAAAGCACATTCAACTAAGCTACTTCTACAGCCTTTCAAGCTAGACTTCCTTTAGACACTATTTGTGCAGCGACCACTGGGCCCTCCTCACACTTTTGTTTCAGTCCTCAAGAGTCTCTTCCATTGAGCCACCCAGGATGTCCCATCAAGCAAGAATGAAGATGAGATTGACAACAACATTAAGTTATGTACCCTGAAGACCATTCAGACCTGGTCCTTCTTCCATTCTGTAAGTTTTTCTTCCGTTGGGAAGTGTGTTTATGCTTGGTGCTATTGCCTTTGTTTAACAGCGTTTTAAAAGGAGGGGAGGCACCAACTTCCTGGAGGAAAACTGTGGTGGCTGTAATACCTAAAGATGATTAAAGAACCATCTGATCCGGCTTCATATACATAGATTTCAAATCTAAGCCATGATTATAAAGTGTGTTTAATGTCTAAAAGATTGGCAAAGGTGATGTCACCAGTGATGGATGTGGACCAATGTGGTTTTGTGGGAGGCAAGTGTTTGACATTACCAGAACAATGAACCAGAGGAAAGCAGAATGTAAGAAAATACCACTGTTATTAGTGCCTTGATGCAGAGAAAGCATTTGACTCCATAAACTGGGATTTTATGAATAGAGCAGTGTCCGCATATACATTTCCTGATAAGGTTAATTAGAAGGATACATGAGAGATTGGAGGTAAAAATCAAAGTGGGAGGTTCCTCTCTGCGAAGTTGCATCTGAATAGACGAACCAGGCAGGGTTGTCCTCTTTCTCCTTTCTTATTTGCAATATATTTGGAACCAGGCATGGGTGTTCTCTTTTCTCATTTTTGTGTTATGTTTAGAACCACTGCAAAGTAAGGGACTCAGGAATTAAAAGATATAATTGGTATTGTGTTAAGGAAAAGTTGGCTTTATTTGTACCTGATAGAACCAGAAAAGGACATCTCAGTGCTGTGGAACATTCTGAGACAGTTCTGTTTTTTCAGGATATAAAATTAATGAAGATAAAACAAAGGTTAAAGCTACAAACTATGTAACCACACATGAATTGGTCCAACAGTACCCGTAGGATTTGGTTATAGCAGCTAAGGATATGTGGGAAGAGACTTAATTAAAAGGTATTACAAGAAAAGAGAAATTGTAAACTCTCTTGCTTATGGCTATTGATATCAAGATACTAGCAGTAAAATGTTTAGTCCCTTTAGTTTTATATGTAGGTCATACATGTTTTATCACACACAAGAGAAGTTATGAACAGTAATTGAGTTAAAGGATTGTATTTGGGAGGGAAAAGGGCAAGAGTCAAGTGGGGTAAGTTTATCCTCCAGCAGAACAAGGAGGTGGATTACCTAATTTGAAGGGTTAGTTTAGAGCTGCACAATTAAGGCTGTCATATGTAGCACAAGCAGAAAGCAGAGGTTAATTCAAGAAATAAGGAAAGAATGGGATTTTGGATGCAAATACTTAAGGAGAAAGATAATATATTTATAATGTAGCAGAAAGTATACTAACTAGGCCAACACGGGAATGAAGAATGGAAATTCTGCTGAAAAAGATAACTGCAATTAGGAATACAGAGAAGTAGATAAGAGGGGACTAGAATTTACTGGAGGAAGCTGCCAAAGGAACCAAGGTATTAGGAACAAATAATTAGAGAAAGAAAGGTAATAGAATGAGTAGAGGCCAAGAAGACATTTGGATTACAGTCTAGTGAGTGCCTTCCCCATTAGGGATTGATATTGGAGTATAGACTAAGAGAAAGGGACAGGGGGAATCCTAAATGAAAGGCCTACACTGATTGAGTTTTTAATTGAGTCTAGAACAGAAACTGCTGAAAGTATTAATTAGTAGGGCATGTAAAATACTGCACCATAAGTATAGGAATGGGTCAGAATGGGTCAAAAACAATTGAGAAGAGAGCTTGTTTGTATATGCATTTCAGAAAGAAACAATGGGAGGACATATGTATGGCTCCAAAATATGCAGCAAAGTTTTGAAGATTAAAAATTTTTGGCAGGACGTGTTTGCATATAAACTTTTAATACCCCCAAGCAGACTCCAAATCATTTTTCCTCGGGTAGATTGCAAATGTTTGAGGTGTGACTGGAAAGAAGGAGGTAACTGGAGACATATGTTTAGGGAATGTAATGAGTTGGCAGACTTTAAAAAATTCCTAGAGTACTGTCGGGAATACTGGGTGAGTAAATGTGTGTAACTAAGGAAATGATTTTTTGAGCTTGAATCCCAGGATCTGAATTCCCTAGACCAGAGTAAGGCCTTGTTAAGTTTAATTCTGGTGGCTGCCACTTACTAGAAAATGGAAATCAAAATCTAAACCATCTATACTTGAAGTGGTGAATATTGTAGCAGCGATAAAAGAACAGAAGGTGGGATCGTTAGAAAAGGGTAGGAGTAAATTACATAGAAAACAATAGACATTGTGAGAACAGTACATGCAGAAAAATGTTTTGAATGCAGAATAAGTTTTAAGGGAAGAAAGGAACGGAATAATTTGTTGCCTACATTATAGGATATATTACAGTAAATGTGATGTACAGTGTTTGAAAATGTGAACGTGTTAATATTGTTTGATTGCTTTTTATATGAATGTTGTTTCCCTGTGTTACAAGTGGTAATTCAATAAAGATGTGTAAAGAAAAAAGAAAAATCCCAACAGAGACCAGGGACTTCACAGAATTAGGAGTTGTGCAAGCAGCCCATAGATAAAATGGACTGAGTGGTGAATTGGATGAGAAGGGCTGAGATGTCAGTGTGAGGGCAAACAGCACCACGAAAAACTGTCTGTTCCACCTACATATCAGGCAGAGACAGAAGCTACTGCTATGACTAATATCAGTCATGCATTTTAGTACGGTGTAGCCTAAAGTTGGAGTGTGTTCATTTTTACTGCAGGTTTCTTTCTGCTTTCATTGTGGGGCTCAGTAGCAGTGTGTGTTGCCACTAACTGAATTGTGTGCCACACTCATGACCACTGCAGAGGTACATCTTTTTTTCCCTGAGGTGCAGCAGCTCAGAGTTAATTATACATATCAAGTAGTGCTCTTTGGAGTTGTCTTCCCCTTCATGTAGAACATTGAGCTGCACGGGTTGATATTATGTTTTCGAAACTTTAAAAGTTTGAATGCTGTATGGTCGAACCCATATGTTTGAACTTTTAAAACTTCAAAAATGACAGTAAAAAAAAAACCTACCCAATGGTTGTAAGCAGGGGGACAAGCCCCCATGCACCTCCCACCCCCACTCTTTAAATATACCAGCTCTGAGACCGCACTAAAGTGCAGTAAAGGGAAATCTTCCCCTTTCCACACTGAACGGAGATCTCTGTTAACACGTTCAAACTTCTAAAAGTTAAAACATATGGGTTCAACCATATAGCTTTCAAACTTTTAAAAGTTCGACAACATAATAGGGAACCGAGCTACACAAGTCTGTTTTCATGAAAGTCTTGATTTCAACAAGGCTACTTTCACACTGTTTGTTTCTTCACTTTTTTTCTAGTTCTGCACAGGTGGTGCAGTGAACTTGTTTGTGATAATGTAATTTTCAATACTGCAGTTTGGATACATCTGAAATGTAACAGCCATGGGAGTTCTGAAGAATAATGGTACAGCGCAATACTTACTCCTGAAAGTGGTATACTGAGCAGCATGAAGCAGGTGTTCATATTCAGCACTACAATATGCTTTTGCCTGTCTGGTCTAGGGTATGTGGTACACAGTCAGTTCTGCCTGATACTTAGAGTAACATTAATACAGGTTGTTTCATCTGATGACACTGCCCCCTTTATCATATGCCTTCTGTTTGATTTTTGTACTTCATGACTCCTTCCTAATATATCTGAACTGTTTCAACCAGAAAACAGCTACGCTATGACCATCAGATGGCTTCAGGTCTAGTTTGTTCCTTTCAGACCACATACCCTAAAAGTGGAGCATCCTCTTTGGGGGCAATTAAGGGAGTTCTCACTACCAGTCAACCAGCAAGGATACAGGAAGACTCCTCATATGCTGTGGTCCACAGCAGTCACTTGAGATGTATATCCCTTCTCCTTCCCCTATGTTTGGAAGATGCTTAATCTCTCCACCCTGCTGGAATGTAAGCAATGTTTAGCTGGTTGTGCTTTTACGTGTCACCACAACATTCATCCATCCAACAGTAAGTGTTCAGACAACAGTGCATTTGCTTCTTCCCCCTTCTGAAGACTGAGTGAGCTAGAATTAGTTGGCTTTTCCTGTCTTTCATACTACATTTTTTCTGGTTAGGTGGTCTGTTTATAAAACCCAAGGCTGGTGACATACAATCAGTGCTGTATTACTGTATGCTATGGAACTGGCTTACTCTGATCTTAATTTTGTGGTATGTCCATCGCCATAGTGAGACACCTCTCCGATATAGCCTCCCACTGGCCTACACAGCTTCCTTAATAAATAACTGGTCATGGCATAGTTTTCTACCTCCCAAGCCATCACAGTATATTTTTTCCCCGCTAAGACATCTGGGTAGCCTTATGTGGTTACAGTATGACCTATCAGGAATTCAACCAAGGGAAAAAGAAAATCAAAAGTGAGCATTTTTGCAGGGAACAAGCTCTCTAGCCCCCCCCCCCCCAAGGCAATCCCCTCAGAGCTTACATATCTCATATCCATTACATCATCAACACAAAAGAAAAAAGAAGATGACAGACACAAGGTGTAGGGTTTGGACTGCATAAAATATGTATCCAGAACTTGCCTTTACTGAGTTGGCATCGCTTCAAAATTACATAATTGTACAAGTCCCATTTATTTTCACTAATATATTATGAAGGATCAGGCTTTACAAACCTGATGAGTAAATTTAGCCATATATTTTAAAGACAAGGCTATATGTGTGTGCATTTTTGTACTTCAAATTACATTCTGTGCATAGTTTCCAATAGTTAACCTCCAACCATGCCATACTATGTTTTAATGTAAAAAAAAAAATGTTCTACCATGTCTTTGTGGAAAAACAAAAGTTCCTGAAATATTCCTTTATGACTATGTAAAGATGCTAGACTTTGTAGATATAAAAGTCTGAATATTTGCATTGCATTTGGTTTCTATAGGGGGTGGATATATCACTTCTCCTCTGAGTAAGGAATTTATGGAGATGACATCACTTCAGAAAGCAAAGATGCCTCTGCAGAAGAAATCCCTTACCAATAAGAGCAAAATGGACAGCTAACTTCAGCAATGGATTGTTTGCAAGTTCTTAAGAATGAAATGGCATTCTTATTTAAATCTCCCAGTCACTAAGGGTCCATCTTACAGTATCCAAACAATATACGGTCAGCTGCAGAAAGAATCAGTAACAGGCATAAAACATTTTGTCAAAGAATGAAGAGAGATTTTTTGATGAGTAAAAATCCAGTAAGTCATTAGTTTCTACATCTCCAAGTCCAGGTCTGTAACTGAAAAGTGATCGATTCAAGTTTGTTTAGTAGGCTAAGAATTTAAATAAAAGGCACTGTGCATGCTTGAAAGAAGAGTGTAATGCACATCTTTTTCGAAACTCAGGAGATAGAACAAGAGGGTCAGACAACAAATTGATAAAGTTTACGATGTCTACTGCACGTCTTTACTTTCCGGCTCTCACTTTTTTATATATGGTTGCATTCTGTAACAGTGAATGCTGAGAAGAGTGAACACTTTATGTGGTGTTAAATTGAGTGAATGCTCTGTGTGTGTTTTAGACTACTGACAGCTTTGTATGAGAGATCATATTGCAGAGAATTTCCCCTTATCTCACTGTTGTATGATCTCAGAGTTACTATGCATAATTAGCAAGGGGTGTATAAGGAGGCTTGCTCCCTGCAAAAAATAGAAAAAAAAATCTGATTTTAATTTTTGCATTTTGTTTTTTTAGTTTTTGGTAATTGATGTGTGTATGCGAGTGTCTATGTATAATATAGACACACATGTATATATAAGCTGCTTACCTAGACACTTCAGATTTATAATAGATGTATTTGCATTAATGTTAATTTTACTAGTTAATGGCAGTCTGATATCCACGTTGCATCTGCAACACCCCCACTACCACCTCGCAACAGCTGCAACATATGCACTTTTTTATTACTTGTACATCACCCTGTTCTTCATAACTGTACATCAGTAAAGGTCTTTACAAAGATGAACGGTCTTTAGTATTGTAAGTCTCATATTGCCACATAGCCTTGCCCACCCTGTGAGACGTTAACTATTTCTTTAGTCATTTAACTATAATTGTTGCCCTTTCTGCTTCACTCTCTTCTTCATTATTTGGGCCCTACTTTGTTTCACATCATAACACCACAAATGTGCTTTTTTGTGAGTTGCAGCTGATAATGCTACATTTTCTCTTTGCCTTCATTGCCGTCAGACCTCATACCATGGTAAATAGTTTGACACACATTTCAGCAGGGTGCATGAAATTTAGTCATTCATGTCATGTCTTCTGACAAGTATTTAAATGATTTTCCACTGATGTAAACTGAACAGTCTTTCTGGAAATAATTTCATAATAGTAAGCATTTATAGTGTGTTACTTGCTAGTTGAGTCTAGTAGAGCATAGCTTAAGCACCATTTTTATTGAGTAATGGCCATTCCCTGTAGCTCCATGTTCATTGCATACAAAATCAATGATGCCATCAGCGTCATCCACTTTTTTTGCACTGCATACTTTAGTGATTCTTAATTGTTCATAGGAGCATTTAAAAGCCTCGGAAGTTGAGTGCCAGAAGACCCTCTGTGTAAGGAGTGGGTGAATTTTCCTTGCAGGTAGAGAATGTAGTATAGACTGGATGTAATAACTTGTAAACTATGGTTTGAAATCCTTTTAATACCAGCTCTGTGTATTACATAGCCTTGAAGTCTTATTGCTTCATTTTGTCCTTGGGTTATCTCAAAGTTTTATGCCATTTAATTTGGTCTGTATCTCAGAACAGAACTGAGCAAAGCCAAATATTCATATAATAATACATGATGTCTACATCTGTTCCATTAAATTTCAGTTATATTGACTACTATTTCTACTGTCTTCTAAAATCTGTTAAGCAAATTGCCTCAGAGAAACATTTTATTGTAATTGTCTTGCCTTCATGCAACTACATTATGATAAAACTGGGTTTTTGTAGCCAATTACCCCAAAAACTATACTCATGTTAATGACATTTATTTTTATACATCTTGAAATAGTTATGCTATACCCCTGATTATTGACACTGTATAACATTGTATTTTTACTTAACGCCTTGTAATAACCCTGTAACATTGCTGTTTAATGCTAATTTATAATGAAAGTTGCATAATATGTTGGAGCTTTTCTCCCTGGGACTCCGCTGAAAAAGGGCTCTTCTGCTCAGTCGGGCAATCCCGGTCAACATATGTAAAATAAATAAATTGTTGTATGGTTTTCATTGTTACTGTTTCTGTATGATACATTGTACAAGTGAATCCTGTTTTTCCTGAATACACTTAAAGCATGTAGGAACGTTGTCAACCCTTTTATTTGCTTCATTTCTAAGTGTTTGTGTGTGTGTGTGTGTGTGTGTGTGTGTGTATATATATATATATATATATATATATATATATATGTATGTATGTGTGTATATTTTTTCCTTAGCATTCACTTAGATATTTTTGTTTTATTTTTATTTTACTTGTTGCACAAGAACTGTGTGAACAGTCTAAAACAGCATACATTTTGCATTTACTGCGTATTTATAGACAATCCTACATGCCAAATAGTAGTACCCTAAAGTAATTCTCTGTTGTGTACCTTTACCTAAAAGGAACTAACGGAAGTACAGGAACAGCTGAATTCCCAGAATAAAGAATACAAGGAGGCAGTAGCCATGCAAAAGCAGGCGCTAAAAGAGGCAGGAGAAGCTAATGAAAAATATCAGGACATGAAATCCCAGAAACAGAAGCTTTCTCGACATCTGCGAGATAGAGAAGAGGAGATAGCAGTTATGATGCAGAAAATAGAGAGCCTTCGGCAAGACTGCAGAAAAACAGAGCGGGATAAGAAAGAGGTAAGTATTGTGCTCCCTTCCTCAATTTTTCTGTCTCTTGGTTGTAAAATTCATGGTTTGTTTGCACTGAACTAGTTACAGATGGTAAAATTACTTTTTTTTGTCTTTGTAATCCACCTAAAACAATCCCTAAACCAAAATCCACACATCTTTCACAAAAATAAAGTAATACAAAGTAAGAAAACTAAAGTGAAATGCAGACTACATTTCCTATTCATTGAAAAAAAAAATCTAAATTTCTCATACATAGACCCACCCCAAAGTAATCATTACACACATGCATTACAAATTCAGTAAGTTGTTATCATTAAAAAGTAAAAATACAATAAAATAAAATATAGTGCATAAAACATAGCAGTAGTCCCCAGATAATGGGCAAGATTAAAAGCAGGACCTCATATCACAGATTTCTAGAATTCTGGATTATCATTTTCTGATGACTGAATTTGAAACTCAGATGTCTGTCATTATTTAATGCCTTCAGTCCTCAATGATTTGCCGTAGAACAACACATTTTGTGAGGATCAGAACAAAAATATGAGACAAAAATCTGGACACTTGATAGGTATATGCCAGGCTTAAATGTGACTTCATGTGTAGTCAGCAATGCATGATACTTGCTCTTTGCATTTATTTACAATATCCTGGAGATCTCTCATTCCCTGATGCACAGTAATCTCAAAAGTTACTATGTTTAAGTGTCAGGGTTGTGAAGGAAGCAGCCCCTTCAGTGTCAATGGATCAAAAACTCCTTGCAGAATGCTTTTCTAATAATATTTGCTATTTTAAATTTTGAGTGTTGCTGGAAATGTCAGTCTGTGAATCACCTTTATGCATGTCATTCACAGAAAGTCACATTTCTGTTGTGGAACTATCAGAACACTGTATAGATTTATTTTCACTCTTAGCTAATGTACTTTGCCTTATCAAGTTTTAATACACCAAAGCTAATACAATTCCTTCAAACCCACCGTAATTTTGCAACTTTCTGAAAATTAAGATAAACATTTGCACACCACAAACACAAAACAGACATGGACAGCCCCTTTACCACCCTTGCCAATCTAAAAGAATGTTGGTTTAAAAAAAAAAAAGTAATAAACATATTTAAATGGATGAATGGACCAGATTTTCCATTCACTAAAAACGTGCAACTTTACACTAAGCACATAAGCTCCACGCACACAGCCTCCTCATGAAACAATCCTGTCCACCTAAATCAAATTCCTGCAAAGGAATCTGTAGGACAAAAAGTTAAACAAGTAAACATAAAAATATTCACCTCATTTCTCTCTAACTACAATTGAAAAAAAAATCTGATATTGCCCAAAATCCATTCAAACAGCCCCCACCTAAATAAAAAGCATCACCGGCAACCTAGACCAACCTAATGAAATGTAGTCATATTATAGGTTCATAGATAGTTACTAGGCCATCTGCCCGAAGGCATTTATAAGCCTAGCCAGAATGTGTTGGCTTTCACCGCCCCCTTAGATTAGTTCCCTGTGCCTCTGGGATATTAGGATGAAAAGTGAAAATACATGAATAAATCACAACAGAAAAAAAAATATTCACCCCCACTCTAGCTACACTTCTGCTAAAAAGCATAACTAAACTGCAAATTATATAAAAACAATGAACTACAACAGCAAAAATGCAAAATGAAGGAAATAAAAATCACCTCAGAATTGAGTACAAAATGATCACAAGACAGTATCTATATCATATCGCACGCTGAAAAGAGAATCTTTCATCGTACCAATAATATGAAAATGACATAAAAGTTAACACATGGAACAACAAAATGTTTCCCAGGGAAAAATTTGCTGCTCCAAAAAAAAATAAAGTTTAAAACAAAATGTAGTAGAGTGCTTTGCCCCCCCCCCCACATCCCCCTACTTAAATATACCAACACTGAGATCACATCATAGTGGAGGAAATGGCAAAGTCCCGAAGACAGCCCACCGATTTTTTTCCCTGTGAACAAAATCGATGTTCCGTGACTTTGCTTTCCACATCAGATTGATGAAACAGCATTCGCTCTTTTCATCGGGCGATAATGTGATATTTACCCACAAGACAGATGCACCATTCCATAAGAATGTAGGCAGTGTATTACCATTAAATTCAATGAGAAATGCTACACTAACATAAAAAAGAATAATAAAATGTGTAAGTGGAATATGTGGGGAGTCTGGTTATTGTGCTCCATGAAATACCTTGTGCCATAAGACTGAAATCAGTTCATTACTTGTGTTTTTTTCCAGTCATTGTACGTCTTATTCACTAAACCTTCAGTACAGTACTATGCATTGTGTATTTCCTCAAGCCAGTATTCAGTGAACCCACACCTCAGCAAACCCAATGACTCCTCATACAGTGAATTGCTGAGAATGGGAGATGGGAGTTCTCTGACTACAGAGCCGGTGTTAAAGCCTGTTCCCAAGTTTCAGTGGGTCAGAAGTCAAGCAGTCGAGTTTCACATTCAACCATGGTACCGTGGTTCACTGACTAATGTCTCCATGAAATCATGTGTGACTGTATATGGGGGTGCACGCATGAATGCACGTGTGTGTGTATTGACAGACAGAAATGCAAGACGTTTCTAATCAGTACAAGGAAGGCTACAAATGTGTGATTGTGTGCAATAGTATCAACATTGTGGTATCCTAGAGAATTCCCCGTACACTGAGATACAGCTGATCTCAGAATTAGTTTATAGAACTATATACAAATGTAAAATAATATAAATAGCAAGGGGTGTGGGGATTATATCTGTATGTAGCAAAGGGGTTTGACAGCAATGCACCTTTGTTTAGGATGCAAGGTGTACGGAAAAATGCTTTTGAAATGTAATAGGGTGATTGAGTTTTTCTGTTTAAATTAGCATCCGTTGTTGTATGATCACACTTTTGAGTTTTTAGCATTTATTTCCTGCATTGCTGTTGTGGATCCTGTAAATATTATGCATACACCCACAGATATATAATGAGAGAGGAAGTGATAAGCAGGTATTGGCATGATAGGCTATAGCTTATTCAACATCAGTGTAATTGAATATACAATGTCAAAATATAACGGTAAACATTTGAACTGAGCTAGAATTCCAGAATACATTAAATCAACAACTTGTATATTGATGTTAGTGCTCATATAACTCATACCCTTGCAAGGAAATGGAACAGCTAATCGATGATAAAATCTATGAAGTCAAGATATTCGAATATGGTTTGCAGCAGACTGGATTTTTTCCGAGTTTAGGGTTCACTGAAAATATTTTTTCTGTGGGCAGTACTCACATAATGGGGCTTCAGAGATATCAAGTTAAAAATTAATCCACCTGCAAAGTGCTCCTACTCCCCTTAATTTGCGGTGAGGCTTCACAACCTGCACCCCGCCCACTGACTACATATAGTAACTGAGGTTGCATTATATTAAAGAGGGCAAACTGTTTTTCCAGAAAAAAAAAACAAATGTTCCCTGTACACAAAATACTGCAAACAAGTGTGCTGGCTGTAGTGGATACATAGGCTCCCACCCACAAACATGCACATATAGATGTCATTTTTTGAGGAAATCTTTATATTTTTCCAGTACTGGGAAATCTCGTTTTCTCATTATAGTTTTTGAATGTACTTTACAACCTTATTTCACATCTGGTCTCTATTTTTTAAACAAGAAACATCTTTATTAAGTTATCACTTATGGCATAGGCAATCCTACATTTACATAAATGAAAACAAACCATATTGAAATAATTTTAGCTGCAAATATTATACCTCACTTATCTATCCAATCACTGTCAAACATTATGTAGCTCATTCACATCCTGCCTTCTTTTAATCCTCATTCCTCCTCTGCATAGTGTTCCCACAATTCCCATTTTTCCACGCAAGTCGCTCCTACTCTTTTCTAAAGATCCCATTTCCAGTTTTTACCTCTTGTTACTGTATTAACTACTTTTAGTACAGTTTTAGACTTTGATTTCCCTTTTCTAGTAGTTTCTTCAGGTTGTTGGTGCTTTTTCTCCTCTTAAAATACTGTTAAACAAAACTTTCCAGATCGTTGTCTTTTTTCCCTCCTAGCTTCCAAACATCCACAGGAATATTATCTATTCCTGGGGAATTTCCTGTAGATTGGTTATGCAGCACTATTTTTATCTCCTCTCTTCCTATCCTTACTGCTAGTAATTGAGCCGCATCTACTTCTAACCTTCGCACATTTTCTTCTTCCACAAACATTTCTATTTGTACCTTTTCTGGATTTCCTCACATCTGTCACTAATATCCTTCTACTACAGTTTCAGAATTGAGAGGCAGGTCTGTAGTGTACAGTAGAATTTTTTGCCTTCTGAAAATCATTGTGTTATACATTCTGTCTTTACATTTACTGGAATACTGTAGTGTTTACATGCTTCTAGTTTTACAGATTTTAGTGCTTTACACTGCAGCCTACAGTTCAGTTAAATAGCAGGTTCTGGATTGACTGTTCAGCTGCACAGAAATACATTATGCAAGTAGCGTAAACTTTTGTTTCAGTTTAGATTCCTTCATATGCAGACTTATGCTGTTATATAATTTCATATCACAGTACGCATATAACACAATTAAATTGTATGGTGTAAAGAAGTTTTAGTTCTAATTTGTTAAGTAAAACAAATAATTGCCCCTGAGTTGACCTTGACTCATGGCAACTCTATGGGAAGACTGCATTGGGTTTTTATGGTATATTATGGAAGTAGATTGCCAGACCTTTCTTACATGCATATATTGCTACTGTCCAGTCATTCCTCAGCCAGGTTTTGAAGCCATGTATAGCAGTTGGTAATCCTGTGCTTTAACCTTTGAGCTTCCAGGCCAGGGGTCTAATTTCTTGAATGTTTGTCATGTACCTTTATTTGAACAGATGTGTGCACTCGCACTCAGACACACACACACTATAAAGTACCAGATCAATAAATTACTGCCTCTATATTCAGAAAGGAACTTTAAAACAGCAGCATTGAATAATAATACATTACTTTATGTATAGCACTACCGTGGTCGAATGAGTTTTAAAAGACATTCAGGTAGGTGCATGTGTGTGCGTGTGCCTTCTGTGAAGGTTGGAGGCCGGGCTGGTAACTCAACACTGTAAAAACTCCACTGCCAATCAATTTGTGGACCAGTGATCTGCTGTGGCAGCCCCTAATGAGAGAAGCCGAAAGACATTTGACTACTGTAGCACTTTCATGTAAATTTAAATTTGAGTCTTGTGTGCATATAGACAAGGCTTATAATATTGTACTGTTTTGTTTGGCAGTTGGAAGCACAGATTGAAGAACTTTCAAATGAAGCATTGAAACAACGTAAGTTAAGGGAGCGAAGTGACCAGAACAGTAGAGAGCTTGTTGAAGAATTAGAAGAACTTAAGGTAAGCATAGAACAGCTTTAGAGAAAAACAGAAAATAAATTCTTCAGTTTGTTGACATACTTTGAGGAATTTTGCACACTGACATACAAAGGCACATTCTGAAGTATCTTAAAACGTCATAAATAACTTTGAGCCAGTATGATTGTTCTTGTGTTAATGATAACATTTGCAAATGTAAAAGTGCTGACATGAAAAACTGTTTTCATGATGGCAGATCTTGTGTGCCTCTGCTTGGTGCATAGCAGAGGTCAGCTTGGTCTTTCTTTTGATCAGACTTTCCCATTGGTTGACATGCAAGGTGATAGTGAAGCACTCACTGAATCATTAACAAGATATCCAGGCTAGATCTCCAAGTTAATGTTTCTGTTAGTGGATGTATAACAGAAGGAAGATAATCTTGAAAAAAATTAGTTGGTGTAGCACCTAGCAGGATAAAGTGTTCTCATCAAACTAAACAAACAACTCTGAGGACAAATAAAGTCTACCAAACCAAATTTGAGATAAATTTGGCCTCCCAGAGCAGTGATAACCACAAGGCTTTTTTACCTGTGCCTGTAACCTCAAAGGCAATAAACAATTGTGTTCATAGCTCTTGTTAATGGAGTCCCCTATACTATGCCAGAAGATAGAAAACCTGCTGGCAGATTCAGATCTAACTTTACCCCCCCCCCCCAGCCTTCACTCAGGGAACACCATCAAGTATAACTCCCCATACTATCACTAGGGAACAGGTCCTCAATGCTGTCTCTACGGCCAAGAATGCTGCATCAGTGGGCCCCAACAATATTCCAGGCTGCCTTCTAAATAACTTGAAACATGACTTATCAGGTTTTCTAGAGTCATGCTAAACTGTAGCCTCCAAACAGGCTTTGTGGTTCACAAGTGGAAACACCAGCCATTATTCCTCTGTGCAAAGGTCGGCAATCTCTAGACCCTGGAAACTACAGACCCATAATTCTGACTAGTCTCCATGGAAAGAATTATGGGAGATGATCAGTAGTGATATAGGAAACCTCCAGACACTGAACCCAACCCAGTTTGTTTTTTGTAAAAGGCAGGTCAGGCCTACACAACCTGATGGACCTTTTTATGAAGGTCACCAAAGCAATGGATGAGGGCAAAATACGTTCACATTGCCTACCTTGACCTGGCCAACCAGTTGACACAATACCCTACTCCGACATTGACAAACTCAAGAGTTTGGGTATAAACCTGTATGTCACCCAGTGGATAGCCAGCTGACTCAGACAGGACTCAGGATGTTGGATTTGGGGAGTCCACCTCTACAAAGAGGACAGTCACCAGCAGTGTGTATCAAGGATCAGTCCTGGGACTGCTCCTTTTTGGCATCTACTTCTCTGAAGTCAACACTAACATCAAGGGCTTCTGGCTGGCCAAATTTGCAGACTGTTGCAAATTGGGAGCAGTCATAGAATCCGCCAATGACAACAGTGTTCTTCAAGAAGGGATGACACAGTCAAATAACTGGTGTCAGAACCATAGACTAAAACTAAATGCCAAGAAATGTGTAATAGTATCCTTTAGGAACTCAGCCAGCCGTAGTAACTGCCATATTGACAACACACCCCTAAAAGTTGACCCAGTAGTCTGGGACTTAGGAACACATGTAGACAGTAATCCAGCCATTGACAATCGTGTCTACAGTAGTGAGGGAATCATTGTATTTTGTGCAACTTATAAACAAAGGTATGGCATCTAGGTCCAAGGAGGTTATTGTTCCAATGTATTCAGCTTTCATCAGGCCTATCATTGAGTACATTTTCCCTTTGGTTTGTACCTAACCAGGCAAATCCAACAACTGGAAAATGCAACAGACATTCCACACTAAAAAGAGCACA